>NC_092225.1:9125501-9360501 GCF_036320965.1 Panulirus ornatus
TTTTAGCCCACAAGTCTCGTGACTTTAACCTTGACGACTTAAGTGTAGAACTTAACATGTATCATCTATCTGTAGTACAAGTCAACTTTATGACCAAACTGACAATCATGAGATATCACATACTCAAATCAGGAAGCACTTAAGGACAGAAGCACGGCAATATGCCTCTTTCTGGACTGCAGTTGGAGACAGATCTAAGTCATGCAGTTCATGATACTCACTAAAGAACATATTTTTGGTTTATGAAATATCATCTAAAATTCGTGCATGGAATTTCATCTGGATCTTATTCCTTTTGCTCACAGTCAAAGACTTGTTAGGAATTTTGAGAACTTATTAAAATGAAAAGAAAGTTGTTTACATAAAGCACTGGGCGTTGGAGTAGTGTAAGTTCTCCCAAAGGGCACCATCACCCACAACCTCCCTGACCTAATGCTGTAACCTTCCCCCAAACTCAAAATGACCTTAAAAAGCTACCACCAATCCTACGACTCATTTGCATAGGTAATTACACAGAAAATTTTCGCCCTAATCAAGTCTTTGGGCTTGGTTTCCCATCTTTGAAAAGTCGCGCATAAACTTTCAGTCAGGATTTAGTGAGAGGTATGGGAGGAATGCATTCTCCTGTGTACACTACTTCGTTGTTCATCGTAGGAGTTAGTTAACTAAACCCGCCTTGTTGACTGACTCACTATAATGTTGGTGAATGGCGCGTCGCACGTATGGTGAAGCTGACGGTTCCAAGGTGTTGTCATGCGAGCAAAACTTCGCAGACCTCACAGACCAGAGGTCTGGAATTCTTCAGCCACAACATCACGACGATCTGCAGGTGGTTCTGCGAACTGCGCCACAATATATCCGAGTCATCATCAACCATAAACCTGTCCTTAATCCCTTCAGCTCGACGGTACCTACCTTGGCGTGGCCTCATACTTCCGCTTCTTTATGGGTCATGTCAAAGACCAGACCATTATACCCGAGGGTCAGAACCGTCGTGCTCGTGGATCGTACGCACCACCGTGGTCAAGGGACTAAGCTACAATAGAAAAATAATCATTACTTAAAAGCTAGTACTCATCTGGTGTATAATAATCTGACCTCTTGTGCTAACTATCACTCGAGTGACAGATGTCATTACCATTAGGAGTCCTCAACATGAGTAGAAGCTTAAGCTGGAGTCGTGTGTGAGTGAGCAGGATTCCCCGAAGAACTCAACAACACGCAGCAGCTTCCCGGCAGGAGATCAGAGAGGAAGAATAATTTCTGGCTCACTCAACCATTCAGGCGGAATCACGGCAACGTAAAATTGGCTTAACTGGATGCTGAGGACCCTGTGTCTACTTTGGCGGAGGGAGGATGTGGCTGCCGTGGGGACGGGGTGAGGGGGGAAGAGACAGATCGACATTGAAGAGAAGGAGAGAGTGGAAGACAAGGATCATGGGGGGAAGGAGAAGGATCACACAAAGGGATTGGAGGAGGAAGATTGGGGTAATGAAGGGAGACGTATGGTGAGAGAAGTGCCACACTGAGAAAACTGGAGGACGGAACAGAAAAAAATCAAGAAGGGAGATGGAGAAGTAAAGAAGAGGATAACGATTCTCGAAGAAAAGAAAGAAAAAAAAAGGGAGAGAGAAGTGCTGAAGAATGAAAGGGGCGAATAAAGGCGGAGGAGAGGACAGGGAAATGGAAGTGGGTTGCGTGCTAGAGGACAAGCGGATGGTCGGTAAGAGGTGACAGGGGACGGCTGTATTCCGGGATCAGCTACGTAAGAGAGATGAATCAGAAAACTGATGGGAGAGGAAGGAGGTGTGAGGATGTCTGTAAGCGGAGAGAAACGAGAAGAAAGACAGAACCCGGACTGTTCTTGTTGAGCAAATACCCTCATCAGCACGCAGGAAACAGTGGTACAAGGTTAACTGACAAAGAAGAGCCACGAGGTACATTTGCAAGAGTTATCGTTATCTATCATCTCTGCCAAGATATGTTTTCATTTATTCCAGTTACCAGAGATACGGTTATTTACCATCATTGTTATATATACGTTTATCTATAGCGTTCCCATACGTATACTTTTTTCTGCACACTTTTATCTGTTACAGGTGCCATACATATGGTTATCTACCATCGTTGCCACAAACACTTTTGTTATTCACACTTGTTGGAGATGTCATCTTTATCTTAGCTGTCCAATGTGACTTAGTTTTTCCTTCCACGGTGATACCAGATTTCCCACTACCGGCGTTGTCACACATTTTTATAAACATCAGCAAACCTTACGAAGCAGATCTAATTGCCTACCACGCCATGGTCGTATCAACTACGTCAGGTACCACGCTAATGTATACCTCATTGAAAAAGATTTGATGTCTACCAAACCTGCCGAGCAAAATACAAGATACTGAAAGATAAACCGTCCATATATCAAAGCTGCAAAACAAAGAGCTTGCCTATCATGTTCACTTGGCAAATGCCACCAAAGTTGTGGGACAAACTCTCAACAACATTTGATAGACAAGAACGACGACTTGCTATCTACTACCGTGTATGACTCTGATAACACTGTTCAGCCGTTACATTGTTTTCATCGCCTCAGCGAATGGAAATAACGAACCAAAGTCCACTGGAAAGTAATCGTTTTTTCCATCACAAAGTTATGGGACTAACTTTCTAAAGAGCTTTTTCTTTGAGTTCATTACACGATGCCTTCTACAGCAGCCCGGAGAAGTACTGTTTACCAGATCTGACGAGTGTGTTACCACAATAGCCCACATTACCGATAGCTTTCACATGTGCCACACTTAACAAACCTGGCAATGTTTCTTCCAGAGTTCTTAGACATAAATGCTATCAGCGTATTCATTACAGCTGTCAGACATAATGGAGTCGGCAATATTGACCTGCCACAGTTGTTAGACATAAAGCCACAAATGTTTCTGCCACAGTTGCTAGACAACACCCTAGCAATGTTTCTGCCACAGATGTCAGTCAAATCTGACAATGTTTCTTTCACACTTGTCAGACATAAAGTTGGTACTGTTCCTCCCACAGTTGCTAGACAAAGCTGACAAGTGTCATCCGCAACAACTGTCAGACTCGACATACCCAACAATGTATCTGGCACAGTTAGCCTAACATGATATAGCTGGCAAAAGTCACCCGCCACAGTTGCCAGACACAGTTGACAACATCGTTTGCCACAAGGGGAAGACTCATGTTTCTCGCCTACCAAGGGTCCCATACTATGCTGCACCGACCTCACTTACCTGGCAAATGCAAGTTATCGAAACTGTGTGGACTATGTTGCCGACCACTGTTAACTGAGACAATCTGGCCTCATTTCCTCACAGAATGCTAATTTTCAAGTCTCTCTCTCTCTCTCTCTCTCTCTCTCTCTCTCTCTCTCTCTCTCTCTCTCTCTCTCTCTAATATATATATATATATATATATATATATATATATATATATATATATATAGATAGATAGATAGATAGATAGATAGATAGATAGACAGATAGAGAGATAGATATAGATATATACCACAACTGCCATTTCAAGGTCTCCCTCTAGCATAACTCATTAATGCAACTGGACAATATGCAGTTGTGTGTTCCCCCCTCGCCCGATCTGCCAAACCGTCGCACACTTCATAAAACTGCCTGGGTCTGGATAATCGCAGAGTTAATTAACAGAATCCTGTTAACCAGATATGCGGTCGTATGCAACTCGATAACCACGCAGGAAAAAAAAGAAAGAAATCCATTTATCTGGAATAATTAAGCAGAAAATTATTAAAGCCGGATGTGTCTTCCGGGTGAACTAGTGTTTAATGACCCCCTCCTCCCCCAGTCTCTCTCTCTCTCTCTCTCTCTCTCTCTCTCTCTGAGGAACAAGAGAGAGTGAGGAGGTAAGATACGGTAGGAGGAGCGATGGGAACGAGATGAGAAGTGAGAGAGAACATCAGGTAAGGGAGAGCAGGGAGGAGTGGGGAGACGACGAGAGAAGGGTATGGTTACGAGGAGGGAGTAGGGTGAAGGGAGGGAGGAAGAATGGATGAAAGGAAGGAGAGAAGTGGTGGGAGTGGGGAGATGAGGAAAGGAAAGAAAGGTAGTAAGGAAGGGGTGAGGAGTGAAGAAAAGATGCGTAAAGAGGAAGGAGTGGGGTAATGAGGGGGAAAAAGATGGATAAGGAGGGAGTGGGGTGAGGAATGGTGGAGAGAAGGGCATGGAGGAAGGTGTGGAGTGATGAGGGGAGGAAAGGTGGGCAAGAGAGGAGGGGATAGGGTGGTGGGAGTAGTGGAGGTGTGAAGAACGACCCGAGAGTAGGGTGAAGGAAACAAGGAAGGATAAAAGGATAGGAAGAGCAGCGTAGGGTACAGGAAGCATGAAGCGAAAGAAGGATAGGGAGGAAGGAATGGGATGAATGAAGGTAGGAGAAAGGGAAGGGATGAAGGAAGGAAGGAGAAAGGGCGGGAGTGAAGGATTTAGGAGATGAAGGAAGAAAACGGTCGAAAGGAGGGAGTACTGGAAGAAGGAAGGAAATGGGTTAGGAAAAAGGGGTGGGGAAATGGAAAGAGGGTAGGTGAGACGGGTGGAGGTGAGGGGAAAGAATAATGGAAAAGAGGGTAAGATGGGTGAGCAGAGGAGGGGGGACAGAGGAGATGGACGGATATTACGAAAGGTGAATTGTGAAGGATGGTGTAGTGGAGAGAATGAAGGAAGGTGCCCAGAGAGAGGGATAAAATAGAAAGGAAAAGTGATGGAGTAACGGAGGAGGATGAGAAGGGGCGGAGAAGGGAAGGTTAAATTGGAGGGAAATGTGAAGGAGCGGGGGGGGGGGTTGGGTTGGGAGGTAATAGGGAAGGACTGAAGGAAAAAAATGGGAGGGAAGTGTTAAGAAAGGAGGAAGGGAGGGGAGAGGAAAAGAGGGAAGGAATAACTAAGGGCTTAGAATTACACCAGGTGTGAGCCATGATCATAATCTACCCAGATCTACTCCCCCATACCCACACACCTCTACTACACAACTCGCATGCAGATACTACACAGGGAGAGAAAATGAGACTTGACGATTCGTCTCAAACAGACGGTACCCGTACGTGGAAAACACCAAAAGAGCAACATGGACGACTAAGACATTAAACCAAGTGTCGTGTACCGAGGATATACAGCAGACAATGTATGGCAAAGACCAGAAGATCAAGATGACCTCGAGAACGATACAAACAGGTAACAGCCTTACTTCCCACGTAGCCTCAAAGCACAAAGGATAACTCCCAGCCAGCCATCAATACACACGATGTACAATGATTAGCTTAGCTTAGCGGCTTTTCTCATCAAACAAGGACCAACATCATTATATACACATCCCTCGTCTGCCCGAGGTATATAAGTAAGGCACCAAAAGCACATTTCCAGAGAACTTTCCCACACACACACACACACACACACACACACACACACAATACAAAACCTACGCAATACACCTATATATACCCTCTAGCTCTCTCCTCCATTTTAAAACTTCACCTTCCCCTGTCTAAACCCTCTCTCTTTTCTCTAACCAAGCTATTGAAGAAATGGGAAAAAATGGGTGGTAAGTGTGAAGGAGAGAGGCAGGAGAATGCGACGGAGGGAGAGAAAGATGAAATTGGAGGGAAGTGTGAAGAGGAGAGGGAGGAGAGTGAGAGGGAGGGACAGAAAGTAGGATAAAAAAAAATGGAAGGGAAGAGTGAGGGAATAAGGAAGAACGTTGAGGGAGGCGAGGATCAAGGCAGAAAATAATGTACCAGGACTCTCTACATTACAGTCGTACCCTGTAACACCATGGTAAACAGAATCACTGTTAACGAACGGATGGGGGACGATAGAGACAGTGGAGAGGACTCAGGGGCGGGGCACGTGCTCTCGGTGGGACGAACATCCTAGCAATAACCTGCCAACCTTGGAACATTGAAAACTGAACAACGGCTGGCAGGGGAGGCGGCGGCTTGGGGATGGACGGGAGTGGGAGTGGGAATGGACAGGGAGGAGACAGGGAGGAGACAGGGATTGACAGGAAAGGGGTGGAAATGGAAGGGAAGGGAGCGATGATGGACAGGGAAGGAGTAGTGATGGACAAGGAGCGATGAGGTTGGACGGGGGAGGATGGGGATGAACAGGGAGGATGGGTATGGACAGGGAGGAGGTGGAAATGGTCAAGGAAGGGGTGGAAATAGAACAGGGATGGAACGGGGATTGAAAAGACAGATAACAGGACACCTGATGGTCTTCTAGGATGTTATCTGTTGTCTATGCTTTAAAAAAAATCAGTGATAACAACCGAAGGCAGATGGCACCTCCCCTCCCACCTCTGCCTCTGGCTACACTGCCAACAGAAAAGAGATGAGGAAAAAATACAGTGCAATATGGGGGGAATATACCTCCATGGAAATATCATTGGAAAATGTGGGTTGGCTGAAGTTTCCTGCCACTTTAACAACGTGCCCTATGCAGCTGGGTTTTGAGAAGGAAAGACACGATTGGTGGTAAACTGGTTAATTTTCTGATGTATATGTTTACCTTTGATCTGAAGGTATTGACATTATCTGCATTTCCTGGATCAGGAGGTAGCCGATTCTAGTGTTGCAGCACACGTGAAAAAAAATTGCTATTACACTTTCATCCTTTTCATCTTCATACCATTATTTCAGCTCATTGAATTTCGAGTCTAAAGTGAAGAAATTTTCGCATTACTTAGAATTCTGAAAACTTCTATCAGACCTCCTTGTAGTCGACGCTTTTTCTGAGAGAGTGAAGGAGTGAGGGTGACGTGGAATGGTGTAAGTCGAGACGTCATCTCAGATAACCCTCCGGGGGAGCTGTATTTGCTTCCCATATGATAAAGCCAACAGGAATTTTGACCAGAAACAGCAAACACTGTCCCCTGGCTTGACATTTTCCTTGTCTATGGACAGATTATTAAAATTATATATATATATATATATATATATATATATATATATATATATATATATATATATATATATATAAGACTTGTTTGCTGTTTCCAGCGTTAGCAAGGTAGCGTCAGGAAAGAGAAGCGGCCTCGCTCACAACCTCGCTCTAACTGTGTTGCATGATGCACCTAAATCAGAGCCCTCTATCTACGGCTATCAGGGGGCTGAACCAGGGCATGTGAAGCGATCAGGGGAAACCATGGTAAGGTCTGTAGGACTTGGCTGTGGATAGGGAGCTGTGGTTTCGGTGCATTACACATGATAGCGAGACAATGGATGTGAGCGAATGAGGCCTTTTTTCGCCTTTTCCTGTCGGCACCTCGCAAACTCGAAAAACTTCCAACGTGTATGAAAAAATATGTGTGCGGTATAGATATTGAGAAAATTTGAGAACATAAAAAAATAGAAGATTAAGAACTCTAAATATGTTGTTGCATTCAACTCTATGTACACTTGAGAAAACCTGCCCCCAGCTTACACTACTTTATGAGCAACCTCCTAATGTTTGAAATAATACTGAAAAAATTAGAGAACAAAAAAAAAAGATTAATAAATCTGAATGTGCTGTCGTATTTAATTCTATGCGAATACATACATATATATATATATATATATATATATATATATATATATATATATATATATATATATATATATATATATACATATATATATATATATACATATATATATATATATATATATATATATATATATATATATATATATATTTATTTTTATTTATTATACTTTGTCGCTGTCTCCCGCGTTTGCGAGGTAGCGCAAGGAAACAGACGAAAGAAATGGCCCAACCCCCCCCCCCCCCATACACATGTATATACATACGTCCACACACGCAAATATACATACCTACACAGCTTTCCATGGTTTACCCCAGACGCTTCACATGCCTTGATTCAATCCACTGACAGCACATCAACCCTGGTATACCACATCGCTCCAATTCACTCTATTCCTTGCCCTCCTTTCACCCTCCTGCATGTTCAGGCCCCGATCACACAAAATCTTTTTCACTCCATCTTTCCACCTCCAATTTGGTCTCCCTCTTCTCCTCGTTCCCTCCACCTCCGACACATATATCCTCTTGGTCAATCTTTCCTCACTCATTCTCTCCATGTGCCCAAACCACTTCAAAACACCCTCTTCTGCTCTCTCAACCACGCTCTTTTTATTTCCACACATCTCTCTTACCCTTACGTTACTCACTCGATCAAACCACCTCACACCACACATTGTCCTCAAACATCTCATTTCCAGCACATCCATCCTCCTGCGCACAACTCTATCCATAGCCCACGCCTCGCAACCATACAACATTGTTGGAACCACTATTCCTTCAAACATACCCATTTTTGCTTTCCGAGATAATGTTCTCGACTTCCACACATTCTTCAAGGCCCCCCAGAATTTTCGCCTCCTCCCCCACCCTATGATCCACTTCCGCTTCCATGGTTCCATCCGCTGCCAGATCCACTCCCAGATATCTAAAACACTTCACTTCCTCCAGTTTTTCTCCATTCAAACTCACCTCCCAATTGACTTGACCCTCAACCCTACTGTACCTAATAACCTTGCTCTTATTCACATCTACTCTTAACTTTCTTCTTCCACACACTTTACCAAACTCAGTCACCAGCTTCTGCAGTTTCTCACATGAATCAGCCACCAGCGGTGTATCATCAGCGAACAACAACTGACTCACTTCCCAAGCTCTCTCATCCCCAACTGACTTCATACTTGCCCCTCTTTCCAAAACTCTTGCATTTACCTCCCTAACAACCCCATCCATAAACAAATTAAACAACCATGGAGACATCACACACCCCTGCCGCAAACCTACATTCACTGAGAACCAATCACTTTCCTCTCATCCTACACGTACACATGCCTTACATCCTCGATAAAAACTTTTCACTGCTTCTAACAACTTTCCTCCCACACCATATATTCTTAATACCTTCCACAGAGCATCTCTATCAACTCTGTCATATGCCTTCTCCAGATCCATAAATGCTACATACAAATCCATTTGCTTTTCTAAGTATTTCTCACATACATTCTTCAAAGCAAACACCTGATCTACACATCCTCTACCACTTCTGAAACCACACTGCTCTTCCCCAATCTGATGCTCTGTACATGCCTTCACCCTCTCAATCAATACCCTCCCATATAATTTACCAGGAATACTCAACAAACTTATACCTCTGTAATTTGAGCACTCACTCTTATCCCCTTTGCCTTTGTACAATGGCACTATGCACGCATTCCGCCAATCCTCAGGCACCTCACCATGAGTCATACATACATTAAATAACCTTACCAACCAGTCAACAATAGAGTCACCCCCTTTTTTAATAAATTCCACTGCAATACCATCCAAACCTGCTGCCTTGCCGGCTTTCATCTTCCGCAAAGCTTTCTCTACCTCTTCTCTTTTTACCAAATCATTTTCCCTAACCCTCTCACTTTGCACACCACCTCGACCAAAACATATATATATATATATATATATATATATATATATATATATATATATATATATATATATATATATATGTGTGTGTGTGTGTGTGTGTGTGTACGAGAGCACGTGGTATCAAAGTTTCTAACGACAGTCGAGCAGAATTACTTGAAAACAAATGCGAATCCTCATTAGCTGGTGAGCACCGAAGGTAAACAAGACACCAACTGACGTGCTCTCAACCACACATAATATGACCATCTGTCTTGTTTTCCTTATGTTAGCTGAGATGGCACGGGCAACCGAGTGTGTCCTAATTAAGGCCTTTTCATTAACGCATATATATATATATATATATATATATATATATATATATATATATATATATATATATTTTTATATATATATCCTAGCCTTAGTCAGGTACCCAATCTAACGACCAACCCCCAGCAGAAGATGAACATCTGAGCTGAATGTGGGCCGACTGGTGCAACCAGGATTTGAACTTATAGGCTCGACTCCAGGCTGGCTGTGAATGCATCACGGCAAGCAACACTCACTTCTACATCACGGAGGTTCAGACATCCACTAGAGAGTGAAGGTTATGTCTGGACTTTTATATAGGAGTTTTGGATAACCTGAAATATGAAGACAAAACTGAGCACAGAGAATCTTCGCTGACTACTTCAGAACCACCGGCTAACACCTCCTATGGTAATCGTCTTTAAAGGCATTGAGATCATATCAGACCTACTGACTATAAGCCGGTCATCATGACTGAGCAGAGGTACTCTAGGCAAAATGACAACACAAAGCTGAACATTTTTTATATCTCCCCGCACTCACCCACTTCCCACTGCTGTCAGGCTGTTTATCACTTTCTGGGATACAACTCTTGATCTGACGACCAGGCTAAGTGCCTAATCAATCATCTGTGTGACCCGGTACTGAGAATCAAGAGAGAAGGACAAACCCAAGTCCAAACTCCTCTTACATGATGACGTAAATCGCGACACATTGTGTCAGGTTGTCTTACCGCGTACCAAGGTAACCACACACGCTGCTTAAAAACACGAAGAATTAGAAAATAAAAAACAATTAGTGGAATGCATATCCACGTCATGAACACCACTTGCCGTATGCACATTCTGATTTACTGTAAATCAGCCAGGGTGACACGGTCTATAAATACAATTTATATTAGCCAGTCAATAACTATAAACATACTATATTGTTATTTTCTATACTTTCTCTTCCGATATATGGAATGTTATTCTCAATTGCTCTACGTCCGTCTCACCTTTACCCACTTGGAGAGATACCTCACCAGCCTCTAATGTCCGGGAACACTGGCTGTTTATGTAGAGTAGAGCAGCACATTAGAACCTAGATGATACGTTATCTTACAATGCTCTGTAATGTTCCATGTTACTGTTCTGGACCCACCTACCGTGAGGCGGCAATTCATTTCTTTTGAAATTCACGCCTTTTTGTTCTTGTTCTGCCAAAGTATACTCTCTCTCTCTCTCTCTCTCTCTCTCTCTCTCTCTATGTATATATATTTTTTTTCTTTTTGCCGCTGTCTCCCGCGTTTTCGAGGTAGCGCAAGGAAACAGACGAAAGAAATGGCCCAACCCACCCCCATACACATGTATATACATACGCCCACACACGCAAATATACATACCTACACAGCTTTCCATGGTTTACCCCAGACGCTTCACATGTCCTGATTCAATCCACTGACAGCACGTCAACCCCGGTATACCACATCGATCCAATTCACTCTATTCCTTGCCCTCCTTTCACCCTTCTGCATGTTCAGGCCCGATCACACAAAATCTTTTTCACTCCATCTTTCCACCTCCAATTTGGTCTCCCACTTCTCCTCGTTCCCTCCACCTTCGACACATATATCCTCTTGGTCAATCTTTCCTCACTCATTCTCTCCATGTGCCCAAACCATTTCAAAACACCCTCTTCTGCTCTCTCAACCACGCTCTTTTTATTTCCACACATCTCTCTTACCCTTACGTTACTTACTCGATCAAACCACCGCACACCACACATTGCCCTCAAACATCTCATTTCCAGCACATCCATCCTCCTGCGCACAACTCTATCCATAGCCCACGCCTCGCAACCATACAACATTGTTGGAACCACTATTCCTTCAAACATACCCATTTTTGCTTTCCGAGATAATGTTCTCGACTTCCACACATTCTTCAAGGCTCCCAGGATTTTCGCCCCCTCCCCCACCCTATGATCCACTTCCGCTTCCATGGTTCCATCCGCTGCCAGATCCACTCCCAGATATCTAAAACACTTTACTTCCTCCAGTTTTTCTCCATTCAAACTTACCTCTCACTTGACTTGACCCTCAACCCTACTGTACCTAATTACCTTGCTCTTATTCACATTTACTCTTAACTTTCTTCTTTCACACACTTTACCAAACTCAGTCACCAGCTTCTGCAGTTTCTCACATGAATCAGCCACCAGCACTGTATCATCAGCGAACAACAACTGACTCACTTCCCAAGCTCTCTCATCCCCAACATACTTCATACTTGCCCCTTTCCAAAACTCTTGCATTCACCTCCCTAACAACCCCATCCATAAACAAATTATATATATATATATATATATATATATATATATATATATATATATATATATATATATACAATAATAACTATTTATTTTTCCATCTCTATCTACGTTTCCATTTACTTGGAGGGATATTGGGTACATGAACGCATACACCTCTTGTGGAAATGAATTTGAAGAATTGTGGTTCCAATACCTGCGGGCGGAAAGGGAACCCTTCACTCTACCACTAATCACAACCCTGGAACAGACTTACTACCCTGAACGCTGAGCGGCTTCGGAATCACAGTAGCGAACGAGCGAAGCTTCAGTTGAAGACTCGAGCCGATGAGAACCACTGGAACAGACATACTACTCTGAACGGCTTCAGAATCACAATAGCGAGCGAGCGAAGGCTTCACTTAAAGACTTGATCCAAGAGAAACCATTGAAACAGACTTGCTAGCCTGCACGGTTTCCGAATCACAGTCGCGGACCAACAAAAGTTTCACTGGAAGACTCGAGTGGACATACTACCCTGAACGCTGAACAGTTTCGGAATCACATTGTTGAGCGAACAAAATCTTCACTCGAAAACTTGAGGCTCAAGGAATCATTGGAACAGACTTGCTACCCTGAACCCTGAGCGGTTTCGGAATCTCATTAGCGAACGAGCAAAAGCTTCACCTGAAGACTCGGGCCTGAGAAGACAACTGCGGAACCCGATATAAAGCTGACTGGTCAAAATGCTCGTCACCTACCATGAACCTCCACGTTTATAAGAAATAATAACAACAACAATCTCGCTAGAACCGGCCGAGCAATCATTCCGAAACTTGGCCGAGCCGATGCATGGGCCGGGCCAATCCAGGTTGTTCAAGGGAAGCTGCTCCGCCAGAAAACATGGCCACCACGGATCAATGACAACTGAGGGGCGAGGGCCCCGCGCCACCGCTGATTGCTCCTATATTCACACAACTCTCGTTTCTGTGTCCATATCCCATTAAAGAATGAGACAGGCTTCATTCAACTACCTCTACGAATCCCCCATTGCACCGAGATGCCCGCTGTAAACTATGTAGCCAACTATAAGGTCTTTGGTAGATGTTATTGCTTATCCTCCTGCAGATGACCTAGTCAAAGTTCTTCTGCTACCTTTTTTACCCATATTTACCATCTTTTTCTGACAATGTCCACTGAGAAACTGATTATGTATCTCGTTACATGTATGGCAGTGAATTAACATAAAACATAACAAATGCCAGTCATACACTGAGGTCTGCTAAATATCTAGTAATTCCTGCAATTAAAAGTCTACCTTTATTCACCAAAGTCTGTAAACAGTGTCGTTTTAGAATCATCTATAGCCTAAAATAATGTTATTGAAATCCTGTTCAACAGTGACGTCATACAGTTACGTAAATATAAGTCGTGACGTTACTACATCGATATAAATAACATTTTCAGGAAATGGTTATGTCAACATGATGCACTTAGTGTGACAATGTTCCAACAGCTCACAAGTGATAATCATATCGTCTACTGTCTCCCAAAATATCTACAGACTAAAGGGAATCTGCTAAAAAATAAACAACAAAAAAAAAAAACCACGTCAATACAGACGCATCGACAAGAAGCACATGTACGCTTTGAGAGAGTTAAGACATTGCTTTAGTGCTGAATATTCAGTTTAAATCTCAACACCAAGTATCGTGTCACCATCAAACATCAGTGAAAAGTAATATTACAACATATACACAATACTGTCAACACTTCCATTCAGTCCAAAGAAAAGAGTTCGATGGTGAGCACATCTGCTGACTAGTGGCGTCACACGTCTTCACAACCACGCCAGCAAAACAGACACATAATCACTTGGCCAAAACACACGGTAGCGAGTCCATGAAAACACGTACTCTGAGAAGGGATCAGGGAGAGAGCAGTGTATCATCAAAACACCTACAAAGGGGATTCATCAAAGCATCAGACACCGTGCGGTCATCATAAACATGCTTTGCCCTCCGTCTTGTAATTTCAAAGCTACACAGGAGAGGAATCGCGTTCAGTTCCCCATCAGTTATCAAGAGTCTCTGTGGGTGTGCAACTGCGTACACAGACATTTCAGGGCCCACGTTCGGAGTGAAGGGGAGGAAAAACAGAAGACATAAAATACATTGATTTCCCGGCGGGTAGGCAAGGATTCAAAAGCCAAGGGAAGAGCTATAACTTGCTCTTGTTCAGCACATCATTGTCAGAAGCCAACGTGCGTTATCTGGTGAGCACCGAATGGCAACGGTAGGCTTCATTAGCAAGGTTGCCGGTTAGAGCATATGATGGCTTGTGTGCAGGAGTTTCACGACGCAGTCTCTCTCTCTCTCTCTCTCTCTCTCTCTCTCTCTCTCTCTCTCTCTCTCTCTCTCTCTCACTAATACTCGGATGTTAGTGCTCCGTGATATTCCTAAAATGGTTAGCTTTTCATCACACTTAAGATTTATAAACCTTGAGAGTCTGGAGATGTGACGCAGGTGTGACGTAGTCTGTGGAATGCGAGGAACAAAAAGCACAACTTGAGCATGAAGGTACGACCCTTGTGCACGACGGTACGAGCCTTGTGTACTACGGTACGATTCTTGTGTACTACGGTACGATCCTTGAGTACGACGTTACGACACCCGGGTACTTAGGTAGACCATTAAGGAACAGGTTCCATGCCAAGCCAGACTATACCCAAGAGTCGTACCGTCACGCTCACGGGTCGCACCGTCGTGCACGAGGGTCGTACCGTCGTGCACAAGGGTCGTACCGACGTACACAAGGGCCTGTACCGTCGTGCAGATGGGTCGCACCGTCGTGCACAAGGGTCGTACCGTCGTACACAAGGGTCGTATCGTCGTACACAAGGGTCGTACCATGGTACACAACGGGTCGCACCGTCGTGCACAAAGGTCGTACCGTCGTACACAAGGGCCGTACCGTCGTGATCGAGGGTTGTACCTCAGAGAAAATGGTGACTTAGAAAATAAGGAGAAAAATTAGACAAAAATGATGATGAAAATGAAGGATGATTAGGTAATACAGATAAAACAGCAATACGTAATAAATGAAATGGTTATCGCAAGACGAAGCAGAGGAGACGAGAGAAAAAAAGGAAGCAACCTAAGGATAAGAAGCAAGAAAGTCGTGCAAGAAAAAAATCAAGATAATCTTTACGATAACCACGTGTGTGCATCACTAAATGAATAAATGAAAATCTGTTTACTGGATTTAGGCAGCCATTAGGTCGAAAATACATAGTTGAGGTATTACAGATCTTACAGAACTGGGAGGCCATGACAACAACTAGTTAATTAATCATAAAAGAGCATACGATCAAGCAGTGCTGGATGTTTCCATATTTTGGATAAGCACGTGAGTGAAGAACGTCTCGATGGTCAGTGTGGCAGATATATTGGAATGTTCAGAATGTAAATACCATGGTTCATATTTCATGAATCAGGCGTGCGTGTGTGTTTCTGAGAGAGTCAAGTGTACTCTTTGGCTGGATATAATTTCATTAAAACTTAGCAGCTTAAAACCTGCTGAATCGATACTTACCAATTACCCCAAGATGAATAGGTATCCAAAAGTAATACCTAAGATCCTTAAAAGACCCTACTATAGGTGTCTGCACCCCTTAAGGTCCTTTCTGATCTTCTACAAATGGAACAATAAGTACACATCTAGCCAGTCTAGGGTGAGCAAACTTTATGCACTGAGACGTTAAACGAGCTTATCATACGAAATAGAAAGGTATAGGTTCACTTTGCTTCCGATAATTAATGGCTAACATACCCAGATATCCTTATATTTCACAATAATAATCAGAAAATATTCTTGCCTCCAGAACTCTCCAGAACATAACGAAAGCCATCTTGCCTCTTGAAGATCAAAGCTACGACGAGAGATGTTGATTAAACATGTCTATCACGCCGGCGGAGGTCCTGGATCACATACCAGCAGCACCACAGGGAGTCTGTCATCCTCCTTCCACACACCAGTGCACTGACAGCCACTGATAACAGCCTTACCTTACTGCAAAAGCAAAAGTCAGTCAGCCACACCAGCTTTGCGTTTCTTAATCATCAATCTTCTCTTTTCCACAGAAAAGAACAAAAGAATACGGGTGAGACGAATGATACATACTGAGGACTAATAACTGCCTAACAATCGAGAGCCACTGAACCTTGAAACATAAGGAAACACGACTAAGGTTAAAAGTGACTGTGACATTACTTCGATGAAGAAAACACACACAGAAGAACACTGGCCAGAGGAGATCTCGGACTTGTGAACGTGTGGAAACCTTACCATTATGATTAAAGTGTTGTGGGTCCGCATCTTGTGAGACTTGTGGATCGTTCCAGTTGTCATGACAGTGGCACACATCTGTATGCGCTGAAGGACCACTAGAAACACCTACATCACAGAGAACTGGCTAAAGTACAGCTTTCGAGGCCGATGGTAAAGACATCAAGCCTTCTTATATGTATATATATATATATATATATATATATATATATATATATATATATATATATTTATCCCTGGGGATAGGGGATTAAGAATACTTCCCACGTATTCCCTGCGTGTCGTAGAAGGCGACTAAAAGGGGAGGGAGCAGGGGCTGGAAATCCTCCCCTCTCTTTTTTTTTAAATTTTCCAAAAGAAGGAACAGAGGGGGCCAGGTGAGGATATTCCAAAAAAGGCCCAGTCCTCTGTTCCTAACGCTACCTCGCTAACGTGGGAAATGGCGAATAGTTTAAAAGAAAAAAAAGATATATATATATAAATATATATATATATATATATATATATATATATATATGTATATATTTATATATATATATATATATATATATATATATATATATATATATATATATATATATATTCCTATGAGTCCACGGGGAAAATGAAGCACGAAAAGTTCCCAAGTGCACTTTCGTGTAATAATCACATCATCAGGGGAGACACAAGTGAGGAATATAACAGTCAGTTGATATACATCGAAGAGACGAAGCTAGGACGCCATTTGGTAAACAATCACTGGGGGAGGGGAGAAAGAATACTTCCCACGTATTCCCTGCGTGTCGTAGAAGGCGACTAAAAGGGGAGGGAGTGGGAGGCTGGAAATCTTCCCCTCTCGTTTTTTTTTCAATTTTCCAAAAAAAAGGAACAGCGAAGGGGGCCAGGTGAGGATATTCCCTCAAAGGCCCAGTCCTCTGTTCTTAACGCTATCTCGCTAACGCGGGAAATGGCGAATAGTTTAAAAAAAAATATATATATATATGTATATATATATATATATATATATATATATATATATATATATATATATATATATATGTATGACTCATGGTGAGGAGCCTGAGGATTGGCGGAATGCGTGCATAGTGCCATTGTACAAAGGCAAAGGGGATAAGAGTGAGTGCTCAAATTACAGAGGTATAAGTTTGTTGAGTATTCCTGGTAAATTATATGGGAGGGTATTGATTGAGAGGGTGAAGGCATGTACAGAGCATCAGATTGGGGAAGAGCAGTGCGGTTTCAGAAGTGGTAGAGGATGTGTGGATCAGGTGTTTGCTTTGAAGAATGTATGTGAGAAATACTTAGAAAAGCAAATGGATTTGTATGTAGCATTTATGGATCTGGAGAAGGCATATGATAGAGTTGATAGAGATGCTCTGTGGAAGGTATTAAGAATATATGGTGTGGGAGGCAAGTTGTTAGAAGCAGTGAAAAGTTTTTATCGAGGATGTAAGGCATGTGTACGTGTAGGAAGAGAGGAAAGTGATTGGTTCTCAGTGAATGTAGGTTTGCGGCAGGGGTGTGTGATGTCTCCATGGTTGTTTAATTTGTTTATGGATGGGGTTGTTAGGGAGGTGAATGCAAGAGTCCTGGAAAGAGGGGCAAGTATGAAGTCTGTTGGGGATGAGAGAGCCTGGGAAGTGAGTCAGTTGTTGTTCGCTGATGATACAGCGCTGGTGGCTGATTCATGTGAGAAACTGCAGAAGCTGGTGACTGAGTTTGGTAAAGTGTGTGGAAGAAGAAAGTTAAGAGTAAATGTGAATAAGAGCAAGGTTATTAGGTACAGTAGGGTTGAGGGTCAAGTCAATTGGGAGGTAAGTTTGAATGGAGAAAAACTGGAGGAAGTGAAGTGTTTTAGATATCTGGGAGTGGATCTGTCAGCGGATGGAACCATGGAAGCGGAAGTGGATCATAGGGTGGGGGAGGGGGCGAAAATCCTGGAAGCCTTGAAAAATGTGTGGAAGTCGAGAACATTATCTCGGAAAGCAAAAATGGGTATGTTTGAAGGAATAGTGGTTCCAACAATGTTGTATGGTTGCGAGGCGTGGGCTATGGATAGAGTTGTGCGCAGGAGGATGGATGTGCTGGAAATGAGATGTTTGAGGACAATGTGTGGTGTGAGGTGGTTTGATCGAGTAAGTAACGTAAGGGTAAGAGAGATGTGTGGAAATAAAAAGAGCGTGGTTGAGAGAGCAGAAGAGGGTGTTTTGAAATGGTTTGGGCACATGGAGAGAATGAGTGAGGAAAGATTGACCAAGAGGATATATGTGTCGGAGGTGGAGGGAACGAGGAGAAGAGGGAGACCAAATTGGAGGTGGAAAGATGGAGTGAAAAAGATTTTGTGTGATCGGGGCCTGAACATGCAGGAGGGTGTAAGGAGGGCAAGGAATAGAGTGAATTGGAGCGATGTGGTATACAGGGGTTGACGTGCTGTCAGTGGAGTGAATCAAGGCATGTGAGGCGTCTGGGGTGGACCATGGAAAGCTGTGTAGGTATGTATACACGTGTGTGGACATGTGTATGTACATGTGTATGGGGGGGGGGGTTGGGCCATTTCTTTCGTCTGTTTCCTTGCGCTACCTCGCAGACGCGGGAGACAGCGACAAAGTATAAAAAAAAAAAAAAAAAAAAAAATATATATATATATATATATATATATATATATATATATATATATATATATATATATATATATATATATATATATATATATATATATATTCTTTCTTTCATACTATTCGCCATTTCCCGCATTATATATATATATATATATATATATATATATATATATATATATATATATATATATATATATATATATATATATATATATATATTCTTGCCTTGGACTATCCCATCATGTCCTATTGGGCTTGACACCTACAGCACGGCGCCAAATTGCTCCTTCATAGCTGGAACGCTTGACGTGCTTCATCAGAGACTCCAGACGTGGGTGGCAAGCTTTTGGACTGACTGACCTTAACGTGGGTTACGAGCTTTGGATGGACTATTCTTGACGTAGGTGGCAAGCTTTGGATTGACCGTTCTTGACGTGGATGGCAAGGTTTGGTAAGGGCTCTTCTTGACGTAGGTAGCTAGGTATGGCTAGGGCTGTTCTCCACGTGGACGGCAGGCATGCCCTGGACTGCCTGTTCGTAGTGGGACAGTCCTACTCAGGCTATGATCGCGTAAACGTGTGTAATACATACATTTGTGACCTCTGGAAACTTATGGTATTTGCCAAAAAGCAAGTTCATCGCCTGAAACAAGTCAGATTCAGTTGCACTGAGACCAGGAGCTACTTATTTGCCTATTCTTGCAAATGTAAAGGCGATCATGTATGACATATTTACCCCACGGTAGGCAACATCTCGGAGAAGAGATGAGTGGGTGGACTGTCTATTTCTGGACCGCTGGGAGGCCTTCAACCCTCTCACTTACAGAATACTGATAAGGAAGCTGGGATTCCAGGCTGGTGTGAGGGAAGTTTTCTTAAATGGAGTATAACTCAAACGGGGGACAACAGAAAACACGTGTCAGGAAGGTTAACTCACAATAACCAGCGGGTCTCTGAGTGAGCTGGTATCAAAGGAACCATACTATATCTGTTTTCTGTTGTTCATGAAAGAAAATGAGTCACACTTATATACGTTAGGTGTTGAACAGCGAGTTCACATATGAAATGCAGAGCACTAACGAGCACAACACGTTGCTTCGTGACCTTGCTAACCGGTAGCGGTGGACAGACTAGTAGCAAATGATGTTCAATTTTAGCAGGTGTAAAGTAATAGAGGCGGGAGGGGGTAAACACAGTCCAGACTCTGGCTAGTATACAGAGGGAAACAAGTCCAAAGAATCGACCTTGGTAAAAGACCTTCAAGTGGGCATTATACTTATCAACAATAAATCCCTACAGCATGGCAAACTACATTGTTCTTAGTGTCTAAATTGCCTCCATAACCTGAGCACGGTTTTCCCAGAGACACCTACCTGTAACGTATGTTCGACCCACACAAAGAACAGCCATCAAGAGGTTGATTCCCAAGCTGCAGAAAGAGCACTGACCTGACCGAGGAGCTCCAACGAAACACGTCAAGACTGGTGCCAGAATTATGAGAAACGAGTTCGAAGAAGAAGAGGAAATTTCATGACCTCCCCACAGAGGAGATAAGGAAGATACCAGGAGACAAAACAACCGTCTTTAAACTCCACGGAGACGAAGATAGTCCGAACATCAACAAGTTTCTCGAGAATGGGTAACTGGCGAGAGAAGTATAGAAAAACGTGCAAACAGTTAATGAACAAATAGATGAATAAGTTAACATTTGGTCAGCAACGGAGTCGTGGAGATGCAAAACAAACCAAGTAAGACGATGCAAATATTGATACAGTTAGAAAACTGTAAAGTTTCTATGTAGGAAGTGTGAGGTTAAGATGGTGATGACTAACTGACGAATGTACTGCTCCGCTCCCTCCTAATATGTATAAGCATACACACACACACACACACACACACACACACACACACACACACACACACACACACACACACACACACACACACACACACACACACAAGGTAAGAAGGCGGGGCATTACGAGCATAAAACTCGCTCCCCGTAACAAACAAAGAGTAATCACACAAATGTATTTACAGAGACACATGCACAGCTAAGTATACAACACACATACATGCACGGAAAATCCACGCAGCAAAGGTGCATACACTAATACACACATATGTATATGACATACACATCTAAATGTATAGGAACTCACATATACATCTATACAAGCACACTTAAACGCATACACAAACAAACACATTGACGCATAAACATAAATACATACAAAGGGCACAAACACATATTCAGTACGAAAACAGATGTATGGAACAGCGCACACATACACGACACAAACAAATACATGAATGTGCATGGATACACACAAGCGCTCACGAAATAAGACGTAATACTCATTTCACATACAAAACTCAAAGTATACAAAGAATGTTTATAAAAAGTGGCTACAGACTCACAACACACACACTTACTCACACACACACACATATACACACACACACACACACACACACACACACACAAACTCACACACACACACACACACACACACACACACACACACATCTAAAAAGTATCATAGTAGCAAGGAATGTTCAAGAGATGGGGTCCCACGAGAGTAAAAGTCCCTACTAGTATAGTACAAATAGATAAATGCAGTTAGTTGATTAATTACACATACACACACCCGCGCGCGGACGCCTTGGGTTAACATGGCGTGAATAACACAGGAACACGAGTACGGTAAACACAGACCAGTGACCTATGTAACACACTGTGTCACCTCACGTTGGTGTTGCACCAACCAGCCTACACTTGTATTACAAGCTGACCTTGACGACACCACCCTGGTGGACGGGCGGGCTCACGCGCCACGACCTACACCTGTTCCTACAGATTCAATTATCGAGACGCTAGTCTCAGACACCTGCTCCCTCAATATGGCCTTCAGCTTTTTACCCTCAGTCTTCCTCTGCGTCTGATCTCGCCTGCCATACCCAAGTATCATGCCTTGTTAATTGTCCTATCATGCTCATGCCCTCTACAAGATGACATCTCTCGTCGAATCTATTCGTATCAAACCTCCTCAATGCGAAGCCACTTCTTACAAACATCTACTGTAGCCGCTGACTACTCTACTGTTACACCACACCTTCACCTTCGCCAGCTGACGGATCTTTACCCTGAATAGAGCCTTAACGAAAACCTCGCCATGGTCGGTCTTTTGTCGGTTTTACAATTCCTAACCAAGCTCTGATCCACCGTACAGTCACAATCTAGGCACTGGCTCACCGTGCAGTCACCACCCAGACCCTGAGGTACCATTTGGTCACCAACCAGACCCTGACTCACCATGTAGGCACCACTTAGATCCTAACTCACCATGTAGGCACCACCTAAACCGTGACCAACCATGTTGCCACCAACCAGACCCTGATTCACCATGTACCATGTAGGACATGTAGTCACCACCCAGACCCTAACTCGACGATCCCACCCTAATAACCCACAAAAAACTAATAGGAATGAGGGAGTGAATAGTCCCTGTATAGTGACTACCATACCATACTATCATACTCACCTTACACTTTGGCTCTACAGCCACAAAACTCAATTCACCTCCAACTTTAACAACTTCTTGGGCACACCGCATATTTACATTGCACATGCTGTGAAACCCTTCACATTCTGCTTTACCATCCCGTTTCCAACCATACAGATGATTATGAATACTATGACAACCCTTCCCCAGATAATCTCGTCATAGCCCATAAGCTCTTCTGTTATCTGGCTTTCCCATGTATTCCCAAGTACTGTACTACAGCAGATAACCTCATTATAAACCGCCAGGTCCTCTATTATCTGACTCTCTCATGTACACCCACATACCGTCCTTCAGCAGATAACCTAGTCATAGACGATCAGGTCTTCTGTTATCTGGGCTTGCCCATGAACTGTTCTTTACCAGATAACTTCGTCACAGACCACCAGTTCTTCTGCTATCTACCGTTCACATCTGCTCTCATATCTTGACCTTAAGCAAATATACTCGACTACTGCTTGTCTAGCAGATAACCTCGGCATAGACCAACAGGTCTAATGTTGTCTGTCTTTCATACGCACACCTCCACCCTTCCCCTGTCTTTGCTTCCAGTCAGACTAAAAATAACGTCTTGTTGCATTTGCTATTCAAGAGAAGGTCGGGGGAAACGTCAAAACAAAACGAAAATAAGAGGAAAGAATATTAATGAGGAAAAAATTATACGGAAGCCGAGGAAGGAGGAGGAGGAAAAGGAAGAGAAGCAAAGACAGAGTAACAGAGGTGGGGAGGAGGAAGAAGATCCGGACTTTCAGTCTTTAATCATCCTAGATCGAAGGATGATAAAACAGAAGAAAATGATTAGGAGGGGGAAGAACATGTGAAGGAAGAGGAGGAAGGAGAGGAAGAGGAGGAAAGAACAAATGCGGAAGAGAAAGGAATTTTGACAGTAAGAGTAGTTAGATCAAGAGGAGAACAGCATCATGGAGGAGGAAGGGAAGAGGCTAAAGCAAAGCATGGAAAGGGATAGGAGGTTATAAAGGAGGGAGAGAGAAGTAGTTACAGCAACATCAGCAGAAGCAACAACAACAGAAGGAAAGAAGGAAAAGAGAGAAGACGATGGAGATGGAAGAGAGAAAACAAAAAGTTTTCGAAACCTGGATACGCAAATCTTTAAGAACAACTGACGACGGAGGAAGAGGTAAAGAAGAAGGAAGACAACGAGGATAACGATGAGTAAGACTCAAGCAAGAGGAAGGGGAGAAGGGGTAAATGATAAAACTGAAACTCGAAGGGGAGAGGAGAATAAAAGAGAAAAGCAACAAGAGATACAGGATACGCCACAAGGCAGAACAAATACATAGGAAGAACCAGGAATAATGAGGGGGGAAAACGAGAGCAGGTGGACAAAAACGAGTAATATACCCGACGCTACATACAGAAGGTTGTCGCGTGACCCCATACACGGGAGAAAGAGGAACAATTCTTCTTCTTCGTAGGGGGAAACATGGTGACGGGGATCGATCACAGGTCCATTACAGGTGGCACCGGACCAAATACGAGGCGACTGCTCGGAACGGTTTTGCGAGAGCCCCGGTAACCGGTAAATTATGTAAATGTTTAAATTCTGAATTCACTCGAAATCGGTCAGAGTTCTACCTGGAAACTGGCCGAGATCACTCGTATACAGTGCACGATTTAGATGGAAACTGGTTCAACTTCATTATGAAAAGTACGTATTTACAGGAATTTATCTTAAACTCAGATGATATCGGCTGGAATTTCCTGGCAACATAGCACATATCAACAGCATTTTACCAATACTTTCCTTCAAGTTCTGTAGATAGAAGCGTTCGACGAATGAGGGATGATGGCCATCCGACCACAAGATGTTGCTTCAAATGTGTACAGAACTGTGTTAACTGATCAATGATGCAGTGAGCTGATGTCCACTCAACTTTAGAAATAAGGTTTTAAGAAGCTTGAAATAAATCTATCTTTTAACTCCTACAGTACGACAGTAGGACCCTTGAACACGACGGTACGACCCTAGCAAGACGGGTCGAGCCTTAGAACTGGTCAAAAACCCTGGTTTGATGACCAGATTACAACTGTGTCTTGTGTGAAGTGACACCAAACACTAGACACAAACAACAAGAAACAACTTAGTCTTGGTGAAGTGACATCAAACATTCTTGATTATTGTAGGTCGTCCATCGTGAAAAATGAATAAAAGGCAGCAAGGAAGTCTAAAAGCACAATTGAAGACTTTTTTTTAAGTGATGTCGAGAATGACTTTTTCAGGAAAACAATGAAGCGTCATGACTGGTACCTAAGTTTAGATACAACACTGGTGGATCAAGTAACTGGTACCTACCGCAGACTGGCCAGTCACAGAACACCACCTCTGCTGCACTCCTGACCCAGGTGAATCTGCCAAATCAAGTAGCCTTCACCTGGGCCAGGACGGTAGTAGAAATGGTGCTCTGTGACCGACCAGTTTACGGAAGGCAAGAGCCCGAACCGGACCAATAAGCTGGCAAGACACCGACCATCTTGATCCACCAGTTACGTATTCAAGCTTTGCGTTCCCGTGATGATGTATCTTTACTTTCCAGAAGAAGACTTCGTCGAAGTTAGTTCAGAGGAATATATACCCGGCTCTCGCGACGCCAGACGGTAGCGATAATCAGGCCGCTGACACAAGTACTGTGGTGCCACACTTCTCTCACTCTCCACCAACCGACATTAGCCAAGTCTCTGCCTGACGACCCCATCCTCACTAGCTGGACTTCAAGTTTACTACCCGCCAAGTACCCGCAGGAATCACATTATAACCAACACTTGTAGTTGGTTCGTGCGGAGCTCCGCATTAGGACTCGCAGCCAAAAGAAATTCCCCAAGTGAATTTCCCACATGTTCACTTTACAACAAAAATCTGGTAAGGGTCTGCGCCAAGAACCTGGGTCTTGGCGGAGGCACAGAGAGTGTTGTGTCCTAGGTAAGGGTTGTGTGGTGGAGGGAGTATCGGAGGTATCCAAAACGCGCTCTGGCTTATTTCACTTTGTAATATATACAAATTATTTCAACCGCATGCCTACATATATATGAGCGGGGTCTCTCTCTCTCTCTCTCTCTCTCTCTCTCTCTCTCTCTCTCTCTCTCTCTCTCTCTCTCTCTCTCTCTCCAGCAGATGCTTATAATGCTATGTGGCATCAGTACTGGACGTTGCCGCAGACGACGGTATACTTCACATGCAGCAACGCTACCGCCTGCTCCAACACTGGACCCTCCTAAATGCACTCAGGTGACATACACACATGCTCACATCCCAAGCCTGCAACCTCCAGTTCTATTGAAAAATATGGTAAGTTCAATGTACTAGAGAGGGTTGCAGTCTCGGCTCGGCAAGCCTCAACATACGACTCCCTACCCTGATTGAGCATTCGCCTCACTAGCACCTTAAACTCTGCCTTCACACATCCTCCCCCCTCGTCTTTGGTTCATTCACTCACCATTTTCTACACTCCGTTTCCTCCCCTACTTTCCTACCATCTATCTATTCTTTTCTTGTTTTCTCTCTCCCCTTTCACCCGACCGTCGTCAGCCTTTATCCTCCCTTCCCTACTCCAACTTCCTTTTTTATTTTCCCTTACTATTAATAAGCCAGTCATACTACTCCTCCAACCATTTATCCACTAATCGTTGGTCTTTAAGTCCATCAGTTCTTTGAAGCCTGCAGTCTAGTAGGCGTGAGGAAAGTTAATATACCTAATCTACCATAATGCATAGGCATCAGTAATATTAAGCAAGTGTTCCTTTAAAGCAATGCAATTTACCCTGCAGGAATTATATCATTTTAACATTTGACATATGACAAGCAAAGAACATACTATGTAGCTTGTCTTTAACCAATAATTATAATAGACTGCATCACTATGGCCATCGTGCGGGAGCAGATTATCAGTCTGCACCAGCAGGATTATCAGCTTGCACCAGTATTAGTAAGATTATCAGTCTACACCAGTATTAGTAAGATTGTCAGTTTACACCAGGATCAGTAAGATTATTAGTTTGCACCAGCATTAGTAAGATTATCAACTTGCACCAGTATTAGTAAGATTATCAGCTTGTACCAGTATTAGTAAGATTATCAGTTTGCACCAGTATTATAAAGATTATCAGTTTGCACCAGTATTATAAAGATTATCAGTTTGCACCAGTATTATAAAGATTATCAGTTTGCACCAGTATTATAAAGATTATCAGTTTGCACCAGTATTATAAAGATTATCAGTTTGCACCAGTATTATAAAGATTATCAGTTTGCACCAGTATTATAAAGATTATCAGTTTGCACCAGTATTATAAAGATTATCAGTTTGCACCAGTATTATAAAGATTATCAGTTTGCACCAGTATTAGTAAGATTATCAGTTTGCACCAGTACTAGTAAGATTATCAACTTGCACCAGTATTAGAAAGATTATCAGTTTGTACCAGTATTAGTAAGATTATCAGTCTAAACCAGTATTAGTAAGATTATCAGTTTGCACCAGTATTAGTAAGATTATCAGTTTGCACCAGTATTAGAAAGATTATCAGTTTGCACCAGTATTATAAAGATTATCAGTTTGCACCAGTATTAGTAAGATTATCAGTTTGCACCAGTACTAGTAAGATTATCAACTTGCACCAGTATTAGAAAGATTATCAGTTTGTACCAGTATTAGTAAGATTATCAGTCTAAACCAGTATTAGTAAGATTATCAGTTCGCACCAGTATTAGTAAGATTATCAGTTTGCACCAGTATTAGAAAGATTATCAGTTTGCACCAGTATTAGTAAGATTATAAGCTTGTATCAGTATTAGCAAGATTATCAGTTTGCACCAGTATTAGTAAGATTATCAGTTTGCACCAGTATCAGTAAGATTATCAGTTTGCATCAGGTGATAATAACATAATCATACAAAATTATTAGTAGGTGTTCATAAGATTATCAACAGTATTAGTTACCGTATCAGCTTGCACCCAGCATGATTGCTACAAACCTGTATTATCAAGATTATCCCCCCCTCCCCAGCAGCATTAAGATAATCAACGATGATCATTGTTAGCCAGATTATCAGCCTTCACTCGTATTACCAGTGTCATTATTCACAGTGATAAGAATATGATGAGAGGTTGACTAACCCACATGACCATATTTATTACTCAAGTTCATATCAAGTAAGAAATCATTATCAGTTATGGGTTTAATGGCTGATATATTTCGAGTGTCGGCGTCTGAATAATCATTAACGTCACCATCAATTATCACCAGGAACTCTGTGTGTCATAATTATCAGCCGGGGCAATTTTATGACTCATATGATTATCATACTGATCGTCTAATGAATTGTTATCATGAAAAATTTGGTTTTAGTTTATTTTTGTGTGTGTGTTCGCATAGTACCTGGTATCTATATTGATAAAGAATTCATGAGCACACAGTTCCTGGTATCTATGTTCCTGCAGCATCTGGTATTTATATTCACAGTACCTGGTATCCATATTCACAGAGTACTTGGTATCTGTGTTCACACAGTACCTGGTATCTGTGTTACCACAGTACCTGGTATCTATATGTTCACACAGTACCTATTATCTGTGTTCACACAGTACCTGGTATCTGTGTTCACAAAGCACATGGTATCTATGTTCACAAAGTACCTGGTATCTGTGTTCACACAGTACCTAATATCTATGTTCACACAGCACCTGGCATCTATGTTCACACAGTACCTGGCATCTATGTTCACAGAGTACCTGGTATCTATGATCACACAGTACCTGGTATCTATGTTCACACAGTGCCTGGTACCTGAGTTCACACAGTACCTGGTATCTATGTTCACACAATACCTGGTATCTATGTTCACACAGTACCTGGTATCTGAGTTCACACAGTACCTGGTATCTATGTTCATACAGCACCTGGTATCTGTGTTCACACAATACCTGGTATCTGTGTTAACACAGTACCTGGAATCTATGTTCACACAGTACCTGGTATCTATGTTCACAAAGAACCTGGAATCTATGCTCACACAGTACCTGGTATCTGTGTTCACACAATACCTTGTATCTATGTTCACACAGCACGTGGTATCTATGTTCACGAACCTGGTATCTATGCTTACACAGTACCTGGTATCTGTGTTCACAGAATACCATGTATCTATGTTCACACAGCACCTGGTATCTATGTTCACACAGTACCTGGTATCTATGTTCACACACTACCTGGTATCTGTGTTCACACAGTACCTAGTATCTGTGTTAACACAGTACCTGGTATCTATGTTCACACAGTACCTGGTATATATGTTCACACAGTACCTGGTATCTGTGTTCTCACAGTACCTGGTATCTGTGTTCACACATTATCTGGTATGTATACTCACACAGTACCTGGTATCTATGTTCACACAGTACCTGGTATATATGTTCACACAGTACCTGGTATCTGTGTTCTCACAGTACCTGGTATCTGTGTTCACACATTATCTGGTATGTATACTCACACAGTACCTGGTATCTATGTTCACACACTACCTGGTATCTGTGTTCACACAGTACCTGGTATCTGTGTTATCATAGTACCTGGTATCTATGTTCACACAGTACTCATTATCTGTGTTCACATAGTACCTGGTATCTGTGTTCTCACAGTACCTTGTATCTGTGTTCACACATTATCTGGTATGTATGTTCACACAGTACCTGGTATCTATGTTCACACAGTTCCTGGTATCTGTGTTCACACATTATCTGGTATGTATGCTCACACTGTACCTGGTGTGTATGTTCACACAGTACCTGGTATCTATGTTCACACACTACCTGGTATCTGTGTTCACAGAGTACCTGGTATCTGTGTTAACATAGCACCTGGTATCTATGTTCACACAGTACTTAAAATCTGTGTTCACATAGTACCTGGTATATGTGTTCTCACAGTACCTGGTATCTGTGTTCACACATTACCTGGTATGTATATTCACACAGTACCTGGTATCTGTGTTCACACATTATTTGGTATGTATGTTCACACAGTACCTGGTATGCATGTTCGCACAGTACTTGATATCTGTGTTCACACAGTACCTGGTATCTATGTTCACACAGTACCTGGTATCTATGTTCACACAGTTCCTGGTATCTGTGTTCACACATTATCTAGTATGTATGCTCACACTGTACCTGGTGTGTATGTTCACACAGTACCTGGTATCTATGTTCACACACTACCTGGTATCTGTGTTCACACAGTACCTGGTATCTGTGTTAACATAACACCTGGTATCTATGTTCACACAGTACTTAAAATCTGTGTTCACATAGTACCTGGTATATGTGTTCTCACAGTACCTGGTATGTGTGTTCACACATTATCTGGTATGTATGTTCACACAGTACTTGGTATCTAAGTTCACACAGTACCTGGTATCTGTGTTCACACATTATTTGGTATGTATGTTCACACAGTACCTGGTATGCATGTTCGCACAGTACTTGATATCTGTGTTCACACAGAACCTGGTATCTATGTTCACTCAGTACCTGGTATTTATGTTCACGCAATACCTGGTATCTGTGTTCACACAGTACCTGATATTTATGTTCACACAGTACCTGGTATCATGTTCACACAGTACCTGGTATTTATGTTCACACAGTACCTGGTATCTGTGTTCACACAGTATCTGGTATCTGTGTTCACACAGTATCTGGTATCTGTCTTCACACAGTACCTGGTATCTGTGTTCACACAGTACCAGGTATCTATGTTCACAAAGAACCTGGTATCTATGTTCACACAGTACCTGTTATCTATGTTCACACAGTACCTGTTATGTGTTCACACAGTACCAGGTATCTATGTTCACACAGTGCCTGGTATCTATGTTCACACAGTACCTGGTATGTGTGTTCACACAGTACCAGGTATCTATGTTCACACAGTACCTGGTATCTATGTTCACATAGTACCTGGTATCTATGCTCACACAGTACCTGGTATCTGTGTTCACAGACTACCTCGTGTCTATGTTCACACAGTACCTGGTATCTGTGTTCACACAGTACCTGGTATCTGTGTTCACAGAGTACCTGGTATCTGTCTTCACACATTATCTGGTATGTATATTCACACCGTACCTAGTACCTATGTTCACGTTGTACCTTGGTTTCATGTTCGTATAGTGCCTGGGCTTTATATTCTCACAGTACTTGGTATTATGTTCACACATTGCGGTTGGATGAACAACGCTTGTATTAGTACCATAACCCAGCTGGTATCTTTGTTATGTTCATGGAGATTACCATGGCTGGCACAGACTCACAGAATCAGACAAACAGACAGACAGACAGACTGACAGATAGACACACACACACAAACACACAATCTCTCTCTCTCTCTCTCTCTCTCTCTCTCTCTCTCTCTCTCTCTCTCTCTCTCTCTCTCTCTCACCAGTTATATATGCGTGTGAAGTGTTTTCACAGTGAGGCGAGTCTGCTTAACCCACTAAGGATCAGGTCAAAGTCCAGGCCACTGTACCCAAGAGTTGTACCATCGTGCTCAAGGAGCTGTGAGGCAAATCTGCCTCCCAGAGTTTCCGCGGTGCACTGGAGGGCTCCAAGGCCATGGTTCCTGAGGGCGATAGTTGGCACGGCATATAGCTGTAGGTCAAGCAGGATCCAGCCGTGTGTGAGTGTGGCCGGAGTTACTGTCAATCCACACACAAAACGCACCTGAGTCCCATCTATGATCTACGTTACTTTGTTCATAAACATAACTGAACCTTGTTACAATATTAGTGTCTTTTTTGTTACTATGTTAATGCTAGAGATGTAACCAGTCGAGTGGTACGGAGGCAGGTACTATAATCATTTGGAGTTATAAAGGAGGACCGAGTGAACAGAAGCGTCCTGGCAATAGGCTACGAAAATCCTGCAGCCTCCTCCTCCCGCCACATTTCACCGCGTCGCCACACTCGCACACCGACACCCTCCGCGCCCCACCGCCGCTGCTGCCACCACCTTCAGCGAGACGCATTAGAATTTCCCTAATATAACTAGAGCAAAATCCTTCACCATCCACCCGAGGGTGTGATTGTTGTTGATTTAGAGCGTTATCCACGTCAAGATCGGGCCTTCGGGGGGCTATAGACCTGCCTGCCTCAGGTAACAGTACCCACTTGGTGCGTTCATATCCCGGCCAAGACGATCGTGCATGAAGATATACTCAACACCTCTCGGTATGAAAGTGCCCAGTCTTCCCCACATTTACATGTAAGCTGCATGCTGCTCAGGTATGGTTTATTCTTATGGTGAAAATATCTAAGCTACTATATATGCAAAACACACTGCCCTGATGTCTCGCCTATTTGTATTCCAAAACTATATGCTGAAGAAGAAATTTGAGCTACAACGAAAACTGAATTATTCACTTACATCAACGGATTTTGATGGTTCCGCAGTTTATTTTCTACAGACTCTTCTGCTTCATTCTTGGTTTGGACACGTACGCTTCAGATTTAATTTTCAAATGTTTAAGACCTGCTTCAAGTAGTCTGCGGTGTTGATCTCTGTAATCTTTCTCTCTATTTTGAACTATTTGGCTGGTGCTTCGCTAAAGAAGTCACAATCATAAAACACTTTAATACCATCTGAATGAATTTCAATCAATAAAGAATGAACAAAATGAAGCTATTACTAATACCTTCCATCAGTAATCCAGGATTCAATTTTCATCTGATACATGAACAATACCAATTTGTTCTGAAATTTTACATAAAACAGAAACAACTACTTTGATTATTACGATACAAATATGTCGTGAAATCCTGCCAGCTGGACATGACATGTGGTGGGTTAGTTGCTTAGGCATCATCTGCCTTGGTCACTGAGACCGTGGTCGTCAAGCTACGTCCGCCAACCGAGGTGTTTCAACACCTTCTTAAGGTGTTAAAAACAGTCTTCAGACTACATACGTTCTCAGTATGTGTGTGTGGTGGCTCTTGAGATGTACCTCTGTTTTTCTTCAACTCTATAATCTCACTACTGATCATCTGCTTTGGGTAAATGTGGTCGCTGTTGAAACAACAGTAAATGCGTGTATACAATGAGTTGAAAATAAGCCCCTTGAGGACACAAAAGGTTATCTGTATCTATTGGTATTTGTTATTCGCACAACAATGATGTGTCTCATGGGTGACCACTACAGATGGGTAAAGTAGTTTCCTCAAGGCACACCGTCTTTTCCTCCTCTCAGTCAGCTGTATCCACCACTCCCAAAAGGCTACCTCAGCCTAGTGAACATGAGGCTAAGACGCCTAAACACGAGGGTGGTATAACCCTTGAGTACGACATTACAATGCTCCAGTACGAGAGTGTGACCCTTTAATACGATGAGATGACCCATGGGTATGATGGGCTGGCCTTTTACGTGGATCTTGAGAATCAAATCAAAGGCGAGGTTCTCATGCCAAAGGTTCACACCATCGTGCTCAGGGGCCGCAAGGTTGTCATTAAGGTTTTCACATGTCATTCAGGTTACCATAATGTGCCCCGGTGATAAACAAGTCAACAGTGTTCTTTGACCGCTAGAATAATGTAACAAAGTGAACCTTCGTGGTGTACCGTTTAGCGTTCCTGACAGTGATGCATTCACGTGCCGTCCGTGGTCGAGTGCATAGGTTCCTATACTAGTTTCGGCAGTCTGTCCACAGTTAACCCGGCTGTCCATCCACCCTTAGGGGTTGGTTGATTAAATGGTTACCTAGCTCCGGCTAGGATGCATATATGGCATTAACGAAATGGCCTTGATTAGGGTTTCAGTTGCTCTTGCCGTCTCAGCTGATATAAAAAAAGTCAGGAGTGGACGATCCAACATTTTCTACTAAAAACAGCCATTTATCATTGCGTCAAAGAAAGAAGCGTTTAGTAAGGGGTACAGAATCTAGTCATCTATATATCATCAGTCTATTAATTTCTCTATCAAACCAAATTTGGAATATCTTTGAGTCAACTGGATCGAAAGGTCTCTATAAAACTTCTCGCAGAAATGAGTGATACATGTCTGAAAGAGTTTGACAAAAAAAAATTGTAATCCATTGCACTACACTTCTGGATAATGACTGTTATGGCTATACAACCAACAGTTGACTGAGGATGGTATGACCCCCAGCTGCTCTGAACTATGTCCAAGGTCACAGACTACAACTCTATTCATTCTTCACCTTCCCGTCCTCCTTCCCATCCTCTTATAATTTTTGTGTCATCAACAGTCAGGTCAACAAGCATATGAGCGACTCTGATTGATTCTTTCATTCAGTTTGACCCAATTTTCCTTTCAGCAGAGATGGCCGTATGATTGGGACATATTTTGGTCGTGCCACATCAGTCGCTATGAAAAATAAGAACTACACTTGTCGTTGGACACTCATGGACGAGTCTGTCCAAAGCACTTTATCTAACCCGACCGGCGGAGACAAGGGGATCACTTCAGCTTTCAACCAAGCACAGGCCAGGACCACTGGCCACAAGTGTGTCCACAGGCAACGCGTGCATCGTTGTGCGAATTACACGTTGCTTCTGCGCGCAAACATGAGCTGAAAACATAAAACTATGAGTTTTTTCACAAGGCTGAATTAAAACAGAAGACAGTACAAGAAAGTAAGTATTCAAATGAAAGGATCTTAAGGTCATTCGAACATATGAGTGAATATATAACTAAATTCCATCCACAGACTTACAGCCTGGATCAATACAGATTAATCCTGCGAAGTTTAACTGAAAATTAATCATGATTTAAGAGTCAGTGCTTAGAAGCTAAAATTTGGGCATTACACACAAAAGGGCATACGGATAATCTGAGGAGTAATGACATGGGTAATCTCAAGCGTAGCCACATTTCAGCTTTAGGCTAGGTAAGTGATCAGTATCTAAATATAGGGACGTTTGCAGAAACGTACCTTCGTAAGCACGGTCAGCTCTAACTGCAATTGGGAGCTGAGGGTCGACCAAAATGACGAATTTAGCAAAGTTAGACCAAAATCTACAGACACTTCTCTGAATCCTGCATACGTATGAATGAGTGAACTGGGTCAAGCTTGAAAAATGAGCCTAAAACTGATGAATATGAGCAGTGTCACGACACTTAATCAAAACTCCATCACAAAATTACAAGACTAAGGATGAAAAACTAGTCTGGGCCGAACGTAATGAATGATCGAAATTCCAAAGGTGGCCTCAGGACCTGTCAGAAAGTGGCGGTCAACTCCATACGTACGATCGCACAACTAAAGCGACTTGGCTACGATTGAGATCGAGTACTACAGTGTGCGATGTGTGGCTGAGGAATGAGAAAATATGAGTAATATCATCAAACGTAAACAATACCAAACCTGAACAACACCAAACAAGCTCTTGCAAAACTACTCATCGAACGGTCAAAATTGATGCCGTAGGCACACAGGGAGCACACAATGTAATCTAGCTGCGATAGTTTCATGAAGGATCTGAAGATTAATGTAGAAAATCTCCTCAAGAAAATCCGAAGAGATTATACGCAGGGCCGAAGGTGCTGATGCATGATTCAACCCCATGAAGTAAATAATCTCATCGAGCTGATCACTCTCCAGCTTTAAGAGAATCAGTTCTAGAAACTGGAAGTTTCCGACGCAAGGGGAATGAAACATACCATAGGATGCGGCTCAATTAACGATACTAAATCAAGAATTTACACACACACACACACACGCACACACACGCACACACACACACACACACACAAACAGGAGCAGAGAAGGGGGCCAAGTGAGGATATTTCCTCTAAGGCTCAGTCCTCTGTTCTTAACACTACTTCGCTGAGGCGGGAAATGGCGAATATATATATCTGGGAGAGGATCTGGCAGCGGATGGAACCATGGAAGCGGAAGTGGATCATAGGGTGGGGGAGGGGGCGAAAATTCTGGGAGCCTTGAAGAATGTGTGGAAGTCGAGAACATTATCTCGGAAAGCAAAAATGGGTATGTTTGAAGGAATAGTGGTTCCAACAATGTTGTATGGTTGCGAGGCGTGGACTATGGATAGAGTTGTGCGCAGGAGGATGGATGTGCTGGAAATGAGATGTTTGAGGACAATGTGTGGTGTGAGGTGGTTTGATCGAGTAAGTAACGTAAGGGTAAGAGAGATGTGTGGAAATAAAAAGAGCGTGGTTGAGAGAGCAGAAGAGGGTGTTTTGAAATGGTTTGGTCACATGGAGAGAATGAGTGAGGAAAGATTGACCAAGAGGATATGTGTGTCGGAGGTGGAGGGAACGAGGAGAAGAGGGAGACCAAATTGGAGGTGGAAAGATGGAGTGAAAAAGATTTTGTGTGATCGGGGCCTGAACATGCAGGGGGGTGAAAGGAGGGCAAAGAATAGAGTGAATTGGAGCGATGTGGTATACCGGGGTTGACGTGCTGTCAGTGGATTGAATCAAGGCATGTGTATGGGGGTGGGTTGGGCCATTTCTTTCGTCTGTTTCCTTGCGCTACCTCGCAAACGCGGGAGACAGCGACAAAAAAAAAAAAAAAAAAAAAAAATATATATATATATATATATATATATTATATATGTGTGTATGTGTGTGTGTGTGTGTGTGTGTGTACATTGGTGCAGGAGGGAGAAAGGCGTGCAAGGGATAGAATATATTGGAACGATGCGGTATACTGTTATCGACGTGCCGTCACCGAGGTGAACTAAGGTATGTGAAGCGTCTGGAGTAAACCATGGAACGTTCTATGGGGCGTGGTTGTGGATAGGGAGCTGTGGTTTCAGTACATTACACATGGCAACTAAAGAATGGATGTGAGCGGATGTGGCCTTTCTTCTGTTCTTAACGCTACCTCTCTAACGCAGTAAACGGACTCATAGGAATATATATATATATATATATATATATATATATATATATATATATATATATATATATATATATATATATATAAGACAAGGGAGCAAATGGGAACTTCAATGAAGGGCGCAAATGGGGAGGTGATAACAAGTAGTGGTGATGTGAAGAGATGGAGTGAGTATTTTGAAGGTTTGTTGAATGTGTTTGATGATAGAGTGGCAGATATATGGTGTTTTGGTCGAGGTGGTGTGCAAAGTGAGAGGGGTAGGGAAAATGATTTGGTAAACAGAGAAGAGGTAGTAAAAGCTTTGCGAAAGATGAAAGCCGGCAAGGCAGCGGGTTTGGATGGTATTGCAGTGGAATTTATTAAAAAAGGGGGTGACTGTATTGCTGACTGGTTGGTAAGGTTATTTAATGTATGTATGACTCATGGTGAGGTGCCTGAGGATTGGCGGAATGCGTGCATAGTGCCATTGTACAAAGGCAAAGGGGATAAGAGTGAGTGCTCAAATTACAGAGGTATAAGTTTGTTGAGTATTCCTGGTAAATTATATGGGAGGGTATTGATTGAGAGGGTGAAGGCATGTACAGAGCATCAGATTGGGGAAGAGCAGTGTGGTTTCAGAAGTGGTAGAGGATGTGTGGATCAGGTGTTTGCTTTGAAGAATGTATATGAGAAATACTTAGAAAAGCAAATGGATTTGTATGTAGCATTTATGGATCTGGAGAAGGCATATGATAGAGTTGATAGAGATGCTCTGTGGAAGGTATTAAGAATATATGGTGTGGGAGGCAAGTTCTTAGAAGCAGTGAAAAGTTTTTATCGAGGATGTAAGGCATGTGTACGTGTAGGAAGAGAGGAAAGTGATTGGTTCTCAGTGAATGTAGGTTTGCGGCAGGGGTGTGTGATGTCTCCATGGTTGTTTAATTTGTTTATGGATGGGGTTGTTAGGGAGGTGAATGCAAGAGTTTTGGAAAGAGGGGCAAGTATGAAGTCTGTTGGGGATGAGAGAACTTGGGAAGTGAGTCAGTTGCTGTTCGCGGATGATACAGCGCTGGTGGCTGATTCATGTGAGAAACTGCAGAAGCTGGTGACTGAGTTTGGTAAAGTGTGTGAAAGAAGAAAGTTAAGAGTAAATGTGAATAAGAGCAAGGTTATTAGGTACAGTAGTGTTGAGGGTCAAGTCAATTGGGAGGTGAGTTTGAATGGAGAAAAACTGGAGGAAGTGAAGTGTTTTAGATATCTGGGAGTGGATCTGGCAGCGGATGGAACCATGGAAGCGGAAGTGGATCATAGGGTGGGGGAGGGGGCGAAAATTCTGGGGGCCTTGAAGAATGTGTGGAAGTCGAGAACATTATCTCGGAAAGCAAAAATGGGTATGTTTGAAGGAATAGTGGTTCCAACAATGTTGTATGGTTGCGAGGCGTGGGCTATGGATAGAGTTGTGCGCAGGAGGATGGATGTGCTGGAAATGAGATGTTTGAGGACAATGTGTGGTGTGAGGTGGTTTGATCGAGTAAGTAACGTAAGGGTAAGAGAGATGTGTGGAAATAAAAAGAGCGTGGTTGAGAGAGCAGAAGAGGGTGTTTTGAAATGGTTTGGGCACATGGAGAGAATGAGTGAGGAAAGATTGACCAAGAGGATATATGTGTCGGAGGTGGAGGGAACGAGGAGAAGAGGGAGACCAAATTGGAGGTGGAAAGATGGAGTGAAAAAGATTTTGTGTGATCGAGGCCTGAACATGCAGGAGGGTGAAAGGAGGGCAAGGAATAGAGTGAATTGGAGCGATGTGGTATACTGGGGTTGACGTGCTGTCAGTGGATTGAATCAAGGCATGTGAAGCGTCTGGGGTAAACCATGGAAAGCTGTGTAGGTATTTATATTTGCGTGTGTGGACGTATGTATATACATGTGTATGGGGGTGGGTTGGGCCATTTCTTTCGTCTGTTTCCTTGCGCTACCTCGCAAACGCGGGAGACAGCGACAAAGCAAAAAAAAAAAAAAAAATATATATATATATATATATATATATATATATATATATATATATATTATCCCTGGGGATGGGAGAGAAAGAATACTTCCCATGTATTCCCTGCGTGTCGTAGAAGGCTACTAAAAGGGGAGGGAGTAGGGGCCTGGAAATCCTCCCCACTCGTTTTTCATCTTCCGAGAGAAGGAACAGAGAAGGGCACCAAGTGAAGGATATTCCCTCATAGGCTCAGTCCTCTGTTCTTAACGCTACCTCGCTAATGCGGGAAATGTCGAATAGTACCAAGATTTTTTTTATTATTATTTTGCTTTGTCGCTGTCTCCCGCGCCTGCGAGGTAGCGCAAGGAAACAGACGAAAGAAATGGCCCAACCCACCCCCACACACATGCACACACACACACGTCCACACACGCAAACATACACACCCACACATCCCAACGTACACACATATATACACACACAGACATACACGTATACACACATGCACACAATTCACACTGTCTGCCCCTACTCACCCCCCATCGCCATCCCGCCACACACGGAATAACATCCCCCTCCCCCCTCATGTGCGCGAGGCAGCGCCAGGAAAAGACACCAAAGGCCCCATTCGCTCACACTCAGTCTCCAGCTGTCATGCAATAATGCCCGAAACCACAGCTCCCTTTCCACATCCTGGCCCCACACAACTTTCCATGGTTTACCCCAGACGCTTCACATGCCCTGATTCAATCCACTGACAGCACGGTATACCCTGGTATACCACATCGATAAAATTCACTCTATTCCTTGCCCGCCTTTCGCCCTCCTGCATGTTCAGGCCCCGATTACTCAAAATCTTTTTCACTCCATCTTTCCACCTCCAATTTGGTCTCCCACTTCTCCTAGTTCCTCTACCTCTGACACATATATCCTCTTGGTCAATCTTTCCTAACTCATTCTTTCCATGCGACCAAACCATTTCAACACACCCTCTTCTGCTCTCTCAGCCACACTCTTTTCATCACCACACATGTCTCTTACCCTTTCATTACTTACTCGATCAAACCACCTCACACCACACCACATATTGTTCTCAAACATTTCATTTCCAACACATCCATCCTCCTCTGCAAAACCCTATCCATAGCCCATGCCTCGCAACCATATAACATTGTTGTAACCACTATTCCTTCAAACATACCCATTTTTGCTCTTCGAGATAACGTTCTCGCCTTCCACACATTCTTCAACGCTCCCAGAACCTTCGCCCCCTCCCCCACCCTGTGACTCACTGCCGCTTCTATGGTTCTATCTGTTGCTAAATCCACTACCAGATATCTAAAACGCTTCACTTCCTCCAGTTTTCCTCTATTCAACCTTACCTCCCAATTGACTTGTCCCTCAACCCTACTGAACCTAATAACCTTGCTCTTATTCACATTTACTCACAGCTTTCTTCTTTCACACAGTTTACCAAGCTCAGTCACCAACTTTTGCAGTTTCGCACTCGAATCAGCCATCAGCGAACAACAACTGACTCATTCTCCAAGCCCTCTCCTCCACAACAGACTGCATACTTGCCTCTCTTTCCAAAACCCTTGCATTCACCTCCCTAACAACCCCATCCATAGAATATATATACATATATGTATGTATATATATATATATATATATATATATATATATATATATATATATATATATATATATATATATATATATATGATCCACTTTTAAGTACAGATTTTGGAACGATATCTTTTAACTCCTTGTCATATATATATATATATATATATATATATATATATATATATATATATATATATATATATATAGGGTGAAGGCATGTACAGAGCATCAGATTGGGGAAGAGCAGTGTGGTTTCAGAAGTGGTAGAGGATGTGTGGATCAGGTGTTTGCTTTGAAGAATGTATGTGAGAAATACTTAGAAAAGCAAATGGATTTGTATGTAGCATTTATGGATCTGGAGAAGGCATATGATAGAGTTGATAGAGATGCTCTGTGGAAGGTATTAAGAATATATGGTGTGGGAGGCAAGTTGTTAGAAGCAGTGAAAAGTTTTTATCGAGGATGTAAGGCATGTGTACGTGTAGGAAGAGAGGAAAGTGATTGGTTCTCAGTGAATGTAGGTTTGCGGCAGTGGTGTGTGATGTCTCCATGGTTGTTTAATTTGTTTATGGATGGGGTTGTTAGGGAGGTGAATGCAAGAGTTTTGGAAAGAGGGGCAAGTATGAAGTCTATTGGGGATGAGAGAGCTTGGGAAGTGAGTCAGTTGTTGTTCGCTGATGATACAGCGCTGGTGGCTGATTCTTGTGAGAAACTGCAGAAGCTGGTGACTGAGTTTGGTAAAGTGTGTGAAAGAAGAAAGTTAAGAGTAAATGTGAATAAGAGCAAGGTGATTAGGTACAGTAGGGTTGAGGGTCAAGTCAATTGGGAGGTAGGTTTGAATGGAGAAAAACTGGAGGAAGTGAAGTGTTTTAGATATCTGGGAGTGGATCTGGCAGCGGATGGAACCATGGAAGCGGAAGTGGATCATAGGGTGGGGGAGGGGGCGAAAATCCTGGGAGCCTTGAAGAATGTGTGGAAGTCGAGAACATTATCTCGGAAAGCAAAAATGGGTATGTTTGAAGGAATAGTGGTTCCAACAATGTTGTATGGTTGCGAGGCGTGGGCTATGGATAGAGTTGTGCGCAGTAGGATGGATGTGCTGGAAATGAAATGTTTGAGGACAATGTGTGGTGTGAGGTGGTTTGATCGAGTAAGTAACGTAAGGGTAAGAGAGATGTGTGGAAATAAAAAGAGCGTGGTTGAGAGAGCAGAAGAGGGTGTTTTGAAATGGTTTGGGCACATGGAGAGAATGAGTGAGGAAAGATTGACCAAGAAGATATATGTGTCGGAGGTGGAGGGAACGAGGAGAAGTGGGAGACCAAATTGGAGGTGGAAAGATGGAGTGAAAAAGATTTTGTGTGATCGGGGCCTGAACATGCAGGAGGGTGAAAGGAGGACAAGGAATAGAGTGAATTGGATCGATGTGGTATACCGGGGTTGATGTGCTGTCAGTGGATTGAATCAGGGCATGTGAAGTGTCTGGGGTAAACCATGGAAAGCTGTGTAGGTATGTATATTTGCGTGTGTGGACGTATGTATATACATGTGTATGGGGGTGGGTTGGGCCATTTCTTTCGTCTGTTTCCTTGCGCTACCTCGCAAACGCGGGAGACAGCGGCAAAAAAAAAAAGAAAAAAAAATATATTCCATCCGCTGCCAGATCCACTCCCAGATATCTAAAACACTTCACTTCCTCCAGTTTTTCTCCATTCAAACTCACCTCCCAATTGACTTGACCCTCAACACTACTGTACCTAATAACCTTGCTCTTATTCACATTTACTCTTAACTTTCTTCTTCACACACTTTACCAAACTCAGTCACCAGCTTCTGCAGTTTCTCACAAGAATCAGCCACCAGCGCTGTATCATCAGCGAACAACAACTGACTCACTTCCCAAGCTCTCTCATCCCCAACAGACTTCATACTTGCCCCTCTTTCCAAAACTCTTGCATTCACCTCCCTAACAACCCCATCCATAAACAAATTAAACAACCATGGAGACATCACACACCCCTGCCGCAAACCTACATTCACTGAGAACCAATCACTTTCCTCTCTTCCCACCCGTACACATGCCTTACATCCTCGATATATATATATATATATATATATATATATATATATATATATATATATATATATATATATATATATTTAGTCCCTAACTGTGTTAAAAGCTTCCGTGTATAAATTCATTAGTTAGTAGGGGCCTTGACTTAACAGATGATTGCAGATAGCTGTGGAGACTGACTGTGTATTCCACTGGTGCAGTTAAGTCACTTCCTTGTTACAGTAGGAACAGGAGACAAGAACATTATCCTATGTCTCACCAGTAGTTAGACACAAGGTTGAAGAAAAGTTCAATAATCTGCTAAATATGTATGCCATGACATGTCTGTCTAGTACATATATGTTACGATTTTGAACATCACACCACTTAGCACTCGATATACAGCGCTTAAAGAAAATCATATGTAAATTTTTTCCGCTACATGTACCTAAATTCTGATGAAATCTTCAACTCCGCTGGAGGAGTCTATAGTGAAAGTATGAAGACTCTACAGTATACTGTTCTTAAGTTATAATGCTGACAATGATGGGTCCATACACAGGAAGACAGGTAGACAAAAGAGGTGAAAAAGCAATGTCCCTCGGAGTATGTAGTGGCAAAACTGACAGATAGACGCAAGGGGTGAAGACGCAATATCCTTCACACTCTGTAGTGGCGAAACAAAAATAAGAAATCCAGATTAACTTCTTGGCAAAGCGTAAAAACAGGAAACGCATTTCACTTATTTCCTAACGTTTCCTCCATCACCAAAAGAAACTGACATTCGTGACGAACGGGCTTGACAGATTACCGATCCAGATTTGGAGGAAATTTTAGCGCATAACCCACAGCGAGAGGAGGAAAGCGACGGTGCGTCAGTTCCAACAGAACACTGTAAGAGTAACTCCGTGACCAACAGAACATTGGAACAGATTTACAACAGAAAGTTCCCCTTTGTCAACAGAACGCTCAACAGAGAGAGTACACAGAGCTTGTAACCCTCGAAACAAAAGGGCTCCATTTCCCACCCAGCTACACCAAGCTAAGCATCACAAAGACAGCTGTGGGAAATATGCAAATCCCTCCCGTAGTATAAATAGCAACCATGCATTTTTTAAGCAAAGAAAAAAATAAATAGGATATGAGGGGTCTCCTATTTTTGACGACACAGACCATTTTCTAACTTAGAATTATTCTTTCGTACTAAGTTCTCCCTCCCTTCAAAAACTAAAAAAAAAAAAGAAGTATAGAAATCCAAGGGTCTGATTTCAACGAAACCACCGCGACATTTTCTATAAATATTCTAACTTGCCTTCAAAAGTGTGGGAGGAAAAGAAAACTAGGTCAGTATAATGGATATGAGGCTAAAATATAAACATATATCAGCAAATTGTTTACCTACAAATCAAGTTAAACGAAATAATCATATATATATATATATATATATATATATATATATATATATATATATATATATATATATATATTTTTTTTTTTTTTTTTTATACTTTGTCGCTGTCTCCCGCGTTTGCGACGTAGCGCAAGGAAACAGACGAAAGAAATGGCCCAACCCCCCCCATACACATGTATATACATACGTCCACACACGCAAATATACATACCTACACAGCTTTCCATGGTTTACCTCAGACGCTTCACATGCCTTGATTCAATCCACTGACAGCACGTCAACCCCGGTATACCACATCGCTCCAATTCACTCTATTCCTTGCCCTCCTTTCACCCTCCTGCATGTTCAGGCCCCGATCACACAAAATCTTTTTCACTCCATCTTTCCACCTCCAATTTGGTCTCCCTCTTCTCCTTGCTCCCTCCACCTCCGACACATATATCATCTTGGTCAATCTTTCCTCACTCATCCTCTCTATGTGCCCAAACCACTTCAAAACACCCTCTTCTGCTCTCTCAACCACGCTCTTTTTATTTCCACACATCTCTCTTACCCTTACGTTACTCACTCGATCAAACCACCCTCACACCACACATTGTCCTCAAACATCTCATTTCCAGCACATCCACCCTCCTGCGCACAACTCTATCCATAGCCCACGCCTCGCAACCATACAACATTGTTGGAACCACTATTCCTTCAAACATACCCATTTTTGCTTTCCGAGATAATGTTCTCGACTTCCACACATTCTTCAAGGCCCCCAGAATTTTCGCCCCCTCCCCCACCCTATGATCCACTTCCGCTTCCATGGTTCCATCCGCTGCCAGATCCACTCCCAGATATCTAAAACACTTCACTTCCTCCAGTTTTTCTCCATTCAAACTCACCTCCCAATTGACTTGACCCTCAACCCTACTGTACCTAATAACCTTGCTCTTATTCACATTTACTCTTAACTTTCTTCTTCCACACACTTTACCAAACTCAGTCACCAGCTTCTGCAGTTTCTCACATGAATCAGCCACCAGCGCTGTATCATCAGCGAACAACAACTGACTCACTCATATATATATATATATATATATATATATATATATATATATATATATATATATATATATATTGGAAAGGATCACAATTTTGCGCGTGATCAAGATATTCCAATGAGTCCATTTTCCCCGTGGACTCAGGAATATATATATATATATATATATATATATATATATATATATATATATATATATATATATATATATATATATACCAAGAAGCAATATTTGAAAAAAAAGAAATGAAAAGGCCAAATAGCCTTAAACAAAATCATAAGGTCTGAAAGAAGTTACCATGGTACGTAGTGACCATGAGAGCATGAAAAATTACTATAGTCAATGAACCATGTGGGGAAAAAGGAAGAAATCTGTCGCATTTTTCACACTATACCTTAAACAATGGAGGAAAACCAACGTCGCATATTTGGGCGTAACCGAAGTCGCTCTTGCCTCCACACGTACATGACGGAGTAATTTATCCTAACAAAAGCATATCCTTTACCAGTGGTTCCCTCGCCGATGTTATAAGTTTTTAGTGATGTTTAACGACTGAGATGTGTGCATAAACCCTAACATAATAATAATGATAATAATAACGACAATAATAATAATAATAATAATGATAATAATAATAATAATAATAATAATAATAATAATAATAATAATAAAATAATAATAATAATAATAATAATAATAATAATAATAATGATAATAATAATAATAATGATAATAATAATAATAATGATAATAATAATGACATTAATAATAATGATAATAATAATAATGACAGTTATAGAATGAATATGAGCGAATGAAGCCATTTCTCCGTATGTCCCTGGCGTTACCTCGCTAACACGAGAAATGGCCAACATGTATGAAAAAAAAGGTACATAAACTAGGAAAATGGCCATCATGTAGGAAAAAAATAATAAATGAACGTGGGGAATGGCCAACATGTATGAAAAAAAATACAGAAAAATAAACATAGGAACGTAAAAAAGTGTGATGTTCAACAAGAGGTTGTGCGCAATATACTGGTGAACATCAATATACAGTCTCTCGATTGCTGATCTGTTCACTGGTGGGGATGGAACTGTTCTTCGAGCGGGCTATAACAAGCTCACATGGGTTCGATGCAATTGCAGAACTGCAACCCTGGGACGACGAATCTCGTGTGTGTGTGTGTGTGTGTGTGTGTCAGAGAACGTATATCACATAGCCATGTAAAGACACACTGGGAAAACCAGACTTCACCACAGAGAAACTAAACCCTGCTGTACTGTGATGAACACACCAAGCGCGCCCTCCTCCACACCTGACAGCAGACACCAGGTCAGTGTAAGATAAGACTTGTAGACGTGTTCGGCAGCTTCCTCACTGGTGCTGGCGACACTCTACTGGGACCTCGTTCCATTTCCTGAGACATGTGTCCGGCCCTGGCTGGAGATGTCCCACAGTTCTCCTTGAACCAGTGTCTCGGACGCTTTTTAGGACGACACTGGCGCATAACTTTGATCCGCACGTCTTAACACAGCAGTTAACCAGAGCGACGACTTGGCCCAGCCGGCTCTGGCTACTGTTGTGAGTCGTCCAGAGATGCGGGTCGCCCGTACTACACTTCCTCCATCGGAGAGAGAGAGAGAGAGAGAGAGAGAGAGAGAGAGAGAGAGAGAGAGAGAGAGAGAGAGAGAGAGAGAGAGAAGAGAGAGAGAGAGAGAGAGAGAGAGAGAGAGAGAGAGAGAGAGAGAGAGAGAGAGAGAATGTTACGTCACTGACTTTACATTTTGCAAACTGGTAGAAACTCATCTATAATAGTCATTGTCCTCTCAAATTCTTTTCAAATTTCCTGCGTCCTAGGCTTTCGTTTCACCAATCTCAAAAATGTGAGACGTAATTAGTACACCCGTTCTGGGAGAATCAAAAATATAATACAGTTATATGACCGATAGGAAATTGATCTATTGACAATTATAATGAAAAGGAAATGTGGAATATACTCCATCTATATCCGTATATATGAACAATTACTACTTACAATGTCTTAACTTCGAAACCATTTAAGAAACGGTAATGTTTCTGTTATAAAGAGAGTTCTCTGAATATATTGCTTAGAATGTAGGCCATACATTATCATATCGTTCAATATCCTACTAGTATCAGAACTACGGTAACACAGAGGACAGACTTGGTAGCAACACGTCTGTAATGACGTCTTCCCACTAGGGCGTGATGATGTTTACGTCCACGGCGACTCTCGCGGGATAACGGCAATGTTTACCAGTTCACCCACGAAAATACATTAACTGTGTTGGTTCTTGTTAGTTTGAGCTATCCCCAGCCAACCAACCCTTTTACTTAACATTCGGTATTGCCTCATAGTTTCCTACTTAACGTTCATGAACACGTATCACTTCATTCAACATGCATCATTTATCTATTTGTGTTTAATTACCATAGGACAAATTTCTATGAAAGTCCTGGTGCTACACAGGACCTTTCTAAAGTCTTCTGCAACCCTGGGCTGCACAACTTCCAGCAGCGGGGAAATGTAGACTACTTTACAGCGAGAGGTTCTTTGAAGAGACTGTACTACCAACGTTACAGCCTTGACTAGGGTGACTTTTCACTCGTTAACAAGGTGCAGAAGCATGAAGAACTGAGGCTTCGAGGGGAAAAATCCACTCTTTACTTCTTCTGTTTCCCTTTTAGAAAGTGAGAACAGAAGATGAAATAATTTGGAGTGCCCGTCTCCCGCCCCTTCTTTTCGCCTTCTACGACATACAGGACATACAGGTTCCATTCTTTCTCCCCTATTCCCAGAAATACCCATGTTTTTTACAGCTACATTTCTTTTAAAGTAAGTAGCAAAGATTCCTTGTATTTGATGTGAAGAGAGTAATTGACAAGAGTGTATTGTACCGGAAGGGAGTTTTACTCTCATGCACACACACACACACACACACACACACACACACACACACACACACCCAATCCTTTCCATAGTGACCAACAATCACGGGCAAACCTTCGACAAAGTACGAAATAAAAGGTTGCAAAATGAAATAAAGCTCACGGCATAAGAGATCTAATGTGCGCGTGCATTGAGGATTGGTTCTCAGAAAGGAAACAAAGAGTGGTTTGAAAAGGGGAAGCATCCAACTGGCTTCACGTGTCTAAGAGGAGTTCCCAAAGCCTTAGGCCTGGGTCCCATATTTTTCATCTACATCAACGACCTAAGAACAGGACTCACCAGTAAAATCTCAGAAATTTTTGACTACACCAAATCAGGAAACACCCAAACCAAAAGAAATCTCTGTAAATGTTTGAGGAGGATTTGATAGCCAACTTGGTCCACTTTAACAGAGAATTGGCAAATGGATTTCACTGCAAACAAATGCAGTGTAATGCACTTTGGTATAAATATAATTTAGGAATACAAGTGACTTGGTAAACCACTAGTAGGAGCTAAAGAAGAAAAGGGGCTTCGAAATGATCACTGGTATTGACCTAGAGTATGATCAATAATTTCTAGATGCATATAAGAAAGCTCATTGGATGTTAGGATTCATACCTAGATATATAAACTAGAAGACAAAGAACACCAGACTCATTCTTTAAAACTTTCTTAGACATCATTTGGAGTACGCCGTTCAGTTCTGGTCGCCAAACCTGATCAAAGATGAAGGCAAACAAGAGCCAATTGAAAAAAGGGTAACGAAACTAATACCTTCACTCAGAAATAGGCCAAATGAGGAATGAAAATTAGGCAAAATAATTCTCTCTTAAAAGACTAAAATCTCCAAGAAGATATGATAGGTTTTCAAATTACTGAAAGATTTCTACAACATAACGTACAATTTCTTTTTTTTAACTTTAGGAACGATTGAATTACCGAAAATAATGATATTAAGATAAAAGGAAGGAAATATAATAGGAACGTACGAATGTTATATTTTCCATTTTTTTTCTTGCAGAGTAGATGAACTTTGGAATAAACTGCCTCCCAATGTGGTACAAGAAATGACTATAAATACTTTCAAATTAAGGATAAACCAATATTTCTCTGATATCTGTTATCAGTAAAAAACAAATCCATTATAATAACACTAATCATGTCTTTCTTTCCAAACTCCCGCCGCAGAGCAGATGTTGCTAAATCAGCTGGGAACCTTTCCCAATCCACACTTTACTATAAAATTTTCATGGAGGTATGATTTCCCCATATTGCCTGGTTCTCTTTTCTCATCTTTATCCTGCCGGGAGTTGAGCCGGGTGGCGGTGTGCCCTCTGTCCTGCTATTCAGTTTCTACCACTATTTTCTCGGTCACTACAGCAGATAACCTCGTTATGGATGATCAGGTTTCCTGTCATCCGTTTTCCCATGCACCCCTTGTGTTTCCCCAGTTTCCACTAGCCTCTCTTGTTTCTCAGGTTATACTAATATTCTACCATGTTTCCCACTTTCTACCGGCCTTTCTTAGTTTCCATTTTCTGTTCTTCTTTAAGTCCTTTCAACCTTATATCCATTCTTGTGTTTTGTTTCCCCTAAACCTCCTTTCCCATGCCCATCTTACGACTACCGACTTTATTTTCCTCAGTTTCTCCCCTTCTGAATGTCCTCATTTCCTCTCCCTGTTCTTTCCGTGTTCCATCATTCTCTCATCTAGCCATTCCAGCATTTTATCTCTGTTTTTACAGCCTCTTTCGTCCACTTTCCGCCTTGGTTTTAACGATGTGCCATGAATTCATAACTTGTCTCCCTCTCTTCTTCACGGCCATTATCATCACCATTTTCCCATCCTCTTTTCTTTTATACTACTGTCTCGCCTCCCATGTTCTTTATATTCTTACCTTAACCATACATTCGCTTTTTGATTGACCATCTTTCACCTTATTCTATCTTCAGTCTTTCATCTTTATCATCTTAACTATATCGTTTGTCTCTATCTTTTTTCATTTTTCTTCCTTCATTTCCTTTCTTTTTTGCTACGTACCTTGACTTTAGCTTTCGCCTGACTGTTTCCTCATATCTATGTATACTATCGCCCTCATTGTTCTTGTTTTATTTCATTTCATATCGTATTTCATTTTGATTTATTTGTTCGATTCGTCTATCCCTTAACAATACGTCATGTCAACAGCTGTCAACACCTGACCGGTTAATCGCCATGACCTCCCTGCATGACGTTATTCCGAGGCCAGTGCTTGAATGGCTGAACCGCATGACGTCAGGCTATGACGTCATTACAAGAAAAAAAATTCTGGACCGGTTGCCTTGCGTGACGATGATGTCGCTTAAGTGTCGGGCGGGAAAATATATGACTTAGCTACACCTAAGTTAACTTAGACTTAATGGGTTTTCTTCGGCAGAATGAAGGGACGGAAACACCCATTTTGAAGAGGAAGTTGTTGTAATGGACTTAAGTCAGGGAGAGGGTCGTATGCATACTGTGAGGGCGTGTATGGTGTTAAGAATTATCTCGAATGGTGGTTCGAAAATGACGTTTGTTGGCCTTTATGACCCTGGCAGTCGATAGGACTTAAAGCCGAAAGAACCAACCAAACCAGCCTCAGCTTAGCGATGGCCAGACACCCATAGTGCTGTGCTCACTAACACGGAGTAAATCATTAACGATTCCTCTCTGATCCCACTGACCCTCGCGAACGCGAGGACTCCACACTCAAGCACGACTTTACGACCCTTGGGTATGATGGCCAGATCTTTGACCTGACCCTTTAAGGGTCATATCAAAGGCCAGGACATCGTACCTACAGGTTCTTCCAGTCGTGCTTAAGGGCCGTACCGTCGTGCTCAAGGGCCGTACTGTTGTGCTCAAGGGCGGTATCGTTGTGGTCAAGGGCCGTCCCGTCGTGCTCAAGGGCCGTACCGTCGTGCTCAAGGGCCGTACTGTTGTGCTCAAGGGCGGTAGCGTTGTGCTCAAAGGCCGGACTGGTGTGCTTGGCGGGATAATCTATTTTTTCCATGACTTATATTTGCGTGTTTACCATGTCCTTCATTACTCATGCATTATCATCGTTTATGTCCTTCCTGGCTTCCTTCCTTCCTTCCTTCCTTCAGTCTGGCTGACTCATTCTCCTGCTCCTTGGCACAAAAATGTTGCCATCAGGTGCTCTCCGTTATCTTTGCCCACCCGAGTCTCACACAGATTTGAGCGAGCCCCTCACTCTGTGCCTTCCTTCCTCTCCTTTAATAAGATACTTTTACTTTTCTTTGTGGATTCCCAGGTCTCAGCACACCGACGTCACACTGACTGTCTATATGCTTTACAATAAACACTCCTGTAACTCCTCTCTCTCTCTCTCTCTCTCTCTCTCTCTCTCTCTCTCTCTCTCTCTCTCTCTCTCTCTCTCTCTCTTCTTCTTCTTCTTCTTCTTCTTCTTCTTCTTCTTCTTCTCCTTTCCAATTTTGTCCTAGTAAAATTTTCTTTATCATTCCTCTCCATGTTTTATAACGTTTATTCAGCCTTATTGCCATCTCTCTCTCTCTCTCTCTCTCTCTCTCTCTCTCTCTCTCTCTCTCTCTCTCTCTCCCTCTCTCTGCCCCCAAGCACCCCGTCATCTCCCTGTCCCACCCTGCGCCGCAGCCTTGAGATATTCGACCCGGCCTCATCTCCCCGGTATCAGCCCTGCAACACGCCCATAAAGTATCTGCCACTATCGTGCCCTGAAAGCCTCGCTTTAAAGGTCCAGGCGTACCACAGGTTCTCCCGAGGACCAGTGAGAGCGACGACAAGAGCCGGCCACTCAGGTCCCTGGAACAGGACGCTGTGACCCTTGAACATGATGACACGAACCTTGAACACGACAGCACGATCACTGGCTATCCTCTGACTTAACCCTTAAGGTTCAGGTCAAGGGCCAGGCCATCATACCTAAAGGTCGTAGCCCCATGCTCATCAAGGAATCGTATCGTTGTGCTTATGAGGCTACAGGTGCAAGACTGTAGACACTGATGGCCTATATGTAGCGCACTTTCCACCTTCTCACAGCCAAACAAGCCAATTTTGACGTCTGCCATAAATTCCAACAAATACCACGGTTTCCAGAATCTGCTGAGAGCGCCTGGGGAACCACAGTTTCCATCTAGTCTATAGATATTCAAATGTACTTCTAACACTTTTGAATCCTAGCTTCGTCGACACAGATTAGGAATTTCGGATGCTAACCACGGTCCTCCTCCAGCAGATGACATAGTCAGAGACCATCAGTTCTCCAGTCATCACTTCTTTCCATGTGCTTGTAACACTTCACTATCCTGGCTCCGTCTGTATAAAATTAAGAATTTAAGGATGCTAATCCCTGTCCTTCTCCAGCAGATTGCATCTTAAGACACCATCATGTCGTAAGTTATCTGCCCTTTCAATACACTTATCGTCAGACATCATCATATCATCTATTATCTACCCTTTCAATGTACTTCGAGCGTCTCCTTCAAGGAGCGCCCGTTATAGTTACCAGCACCTCATAAACCCACACACATCACCGACGGGAAGGTCTCTTTACGCAGCACAGTGTCCAGATCTGCCACAGTGTCCAGATCTAAAGGTCAAAACGTACCAAGCTTCTAGCGGCTCTACCACGGCGCCACAGCTAATACGGTCTCTTTAACGGCCCAGTTGTTAGACTCCCTGTAGGTCCAGGATGTTCCCACGGACGCCAGAATCTCTCAAAAGATTCAAGTACACAAGAGCGGCCAGAATCTAGATGAACTTGAACAAAACACAAGACGGAACGACCATTAATAACGATGGAACGACCTGTGGTATGATGGCGTGAGCTCCGACTTGATCCTTAAGGGTCAGCACAAAGGCTAGGACATCATACCCTAAGGCTGAACCGTCTATATTCATCGTCGTCTCTACATTCACCCATTGACGCCACAGTTGCCAATCCTACCTCCAAACCGTCTAACCTTTTCTATAAACTCCGAGATACTGTAGTAAGTCCCCTTTTTATAGATACATTTCATACGCCCTTTTTTGACACAAACCTTTCTATATCAAGGGGTAAATATAACTTTATGAAATTTACAAATGGGTGTCTTATGAAGCGTAGACAATCTAATCTAAATACGGGCTCTATGATTTATGACTTTCAAAATCGCTGATTAATCACCTGAAATCACCACAGTACACATAGATGTCCAGAGAGCGTCTTGTTACATCATTTCAGAGTAAAATGTTTAATTAGATGCCACTCGGTTGATGTAAGACCTTCAAAAGCTATGATGAGTTTCCTCTTCCTCTTATGCTTAAAACAAGAGTATGGATTTGACCGTGTCATGAAGTGTGGTTAAGGGAGGATATGACTTGGATCCCACACGGCAGGTGAGGGGGACGGATGACCCTGGATGGGAGGGGTTAGGTAATGGACTGGATCCCACACGGCAGGGGAGGGAAACGGATGACCCTGCATGATGGGGTAGGGGATGGGGACTGGATCCCAAACGACAGGGAAGGTGAACGGATGACCCTGGATAGAGGGGGAGGATAGGGACTGGATCCCAAACGGCGAGGGAGGTGAACGGATGACCCTCGATAGAAGGAAGAGAAGTACTGGATCTCAGACGGTGAGGGAAGGAAACGTATACCATGATGGGAAGGGGAGGAAATGGATTGAATCTTACACGGCAGAGAAGCTGGGGGGGGGGGGGGTTGGATGTCCGAAATGGGAGGGGGAGATGATAGACTGGATCTCAGACGGTAGGGGAGCGGGACGGACAACTTTGACGGCAAGGGGAAGGAGATGGAATGGAGGGGCACACTCGACCTGGATGGCAAGGGGAAGGAGGTGGACTGAATCCCACTGATAAGGGCAGGGGGGACGGATGACCTGGATGGATGGAAAATGAGATGAACGGGATCCCACACGGTAGGGGAGGACGGGACGGGCGAACCCAGATGGCAGGGAGGTGAGTCAAATCAGCAGAGTGAGCGTGTGTGAGCATGGCTGTGATACGCATCGTTCTCCCAGATGAGAGAACATCATCACTCGTCAGGCGAGAGAGACACATGAATAACATCACCGCGACGCATGAGATACGTGTTGACAGCGTCTCGAGGGAGACTGGCACTGTGTTTGGTGGATGGAAAGGGGCAAGACGAACAAGCATATGACGATGGGTAATGGGAGATGGCCAGTATAAGATTGTGTGTCACTGAGTGAGTGAAAATGTCAGAACGTGTGTGTGTGTGTGTGTGTGTGTGTGAGAGAGAGAGAGAGAGAGAGAGAGAGAGAGAGAGAGAGAGAGAGAGAGAGAGAGAGAGAGAGAGAGAGAGAGAGAGAGAGAGAGGAGAGAGAGAGAGAGGAGTTGGAACTCCCTTGGTTCCTCGAAGCCTCGAAGAGCTCAGGGTGGCTCTAGTCATCCATTAACGTACACAGTGAACAATGTTTAACTCACATGAATCTCCAAAATAACGAAAAACACAGACACGACGCTAATAAATACACACCCCCAGTTTGCCTGGGGTATATAGATAAGGCACTGAAAACACGCTTCCACATAATCACCCACATGCATCAAAAAACTTACACCATACACTTGTACTCGCCTCTGTCTTCCCTTCCACTTTGAGTTATCCCCTCCCCAGTCCCACTTCTCCTCCCTCTCCTCTAACGACGCTTATGAAACAGGAAAGAGGTTAAAAGAGTGACACAAAGGGTCAGTCTACCTGCTTCAGTTAATACAATTAGCCTAAAACCCAATGCATTAATTTTCCTGCCTTAACATCTGAATTTTCTTGAGAATTTCTTGAACCTGATTTCTAGATCAGAAATGGATTCAGCCAAAGGAAGCTACCCCGGGCAGTCAGTGGTCAACACATCCAGAGGCAGAAGGCTCGGCTTGGATGTAAAGGACGAGTCAACAGAGACAATTCGGCTGGAGGAATTAATGGAAATTATTGAGAGGTTGGCTCAGAGGTTAATAACTCCACTGAGAGCTCTCCCTCAGTTTCATCATTAACAGTAGAGGTCCTTGTGAGCTTATTTCAATTAACTCGCGTTATATAGAGAATGCACGGCAGCGAATGCAAATTGCCTGCATCACTGATAATCAGCAAAACGCGAGAGAACCTGAAAATAATCGAGTTGTCGGAAGTAGCCAGGTAAAGCGAGGCTCTGAAAATTTTAAAATTGAGTAAAGTACACGAATTATAAACATCCGAGATAATCTGTTAAAAGTAATTACGCTCATTAATGCAGGAGGTAATTAAGTAAAGATTTCTGATATTATCACATTCTTGAATATAATGCATGAGAAGAAAATAGTCTTAGGCAAACATAAATTTACAGAAGATGAGTTAAAGTGAATTTAATCTCTTGAGCACGACGGGACGACCTTGTGCACGACTACATGATCTTTCAGCACGATTGAGCGACCGTTCAGCAAGTCGACACTACCATTGATTACGACGGTACACCCCTTGAGTACAACAGCACGACCCCTGAGCATGACTGAGCGACCCTCAACCAAGACGACAATACCTTTGAACACGACGGTATGACTTCCTAGCGCGACGGTACGATCCTTGAGCACGTAGGTACGACCCTATGATATACGTTCCGGACCGACGTTGTATGCAGTATGTTCGTAGGCGACGACTCATCGACACGAGTTTGGAAACCGATCTTCAAAGACAGACTTTTGGGGCCCAACAATGGACGACACGAGTTCGAAGATCGACTCTCGACGACAGATGTGCAGAGGTCGACACTCAGCGATAGACATTTGTGGACAGACACTGGACGCCAATACGTCGAGGACCACACTGGACGACATACGTTCGGGGACAGACACTGGACGACATACGTCCGGTGACAGATACTGGACGACATACGTCTGGGGGCAGACACTGGACGACATACGTCTGGGGACAGACATTGGACGACATACGTCTGGGGACAGACACTGGACGACATACGTTCAGGGACCCGACACTGGACGACATACCTTCGGAGCCCGACACTGAACGACGCACCTGCGGGGGCCGACACTCAATGGCACACGTTCGAAGACTTGAGACTCGGCGACACACCTTTGAGGACCTTTCATCGAGAGGACATCGTCGAAGAAACAATTTCGAGAGCCCTTGTGGGAGGACTCAAATGCTGGAGAATAAAGACTGGAGGACGTGAGTTCAACGGCCTCGGTGAAAAAGAAAAAAGAAGTTCAGTGACTTCAGTTTTAAGACACGGGTTCAATATCCACCGTCTCAAGACACAGGTTCAATAACTACGGTTTCAAGACACAGGTTCAATGACCACGGCTCCAAGAAACAAGACACAGGTTCAGTGACCACGGCTCCAAGACACAGGTTCAGTGACCACGGCTCCAAGACACAGGTTCAGTGACCACGAGCTCCAAGACACAGGTTCAGTGACCACGGCTCCAAGACACAAGTTCAGTGACCACGAGCTCCAAGACATGGGTTCAGTGGCCAGGAGTTCCAAAGCACAGGTTGAGCGACCACGAGTTCCAAATCACAGGTTCAACAACCACGAATGCAAGACACGAAATGGGAGAGGATACATGCAGGTGATCATTGGATCAAAGACCTGTCAGGACCTAGCCTGGCACACAGCCAGCTGCAGAGGACATTAATAAGAGCCCGTTTACGGTGTTTGATGTCCCATCCCGCCCGACCTGATCTGTACACAACTGCTAGCAGTGTCCCTTATAAGGGATACGGAAGTTGTCTCTAATACAAGATTCGGAAGATGTCTCTCAAATGGGATTCGTAAGGTGTCGCTAATATGGGATTCAGATGGTCTTCCTATTAGGGGATTCTTTGGAGATGTCCCTAATATGGGACTCGGAAGATGTGTCTAAAATGAAATTAAGAAGGTATCCCTGGTATGGGATTTAGAGGTGTCTTTGCTCTAGGAATGGGCCAAAGTCCTTATTGTAACGGCGTGAAGTCTTTCTACTATAGAAATGGAATCTACGTCCTTAATGCAGGAGTGGGGAGATATCCCTATCGTCCAGGAGGAAGCTACAGATCCTTATGATATGGGAGAGAGAGTGTCCCAAATCTGAAACTTCTGTCATGGGCGAAAAGATGTTCCGTGAATGAGAGGCAAGGGAGAGATACTTCCCAGGTGGAGGGTACGGAGCTGTCTCGTAAGTAGAGGTGGGGAGATGCATTTGACTAGGGGTGGGTGTGTGTCTTATGTGTGAGAGTGATGTGTTCCTAATGTAAGAGAGTTGGGAGGTTCCTCTAACATGACAGCAGGGAGATGTCACAAATATGGGGATGGGGAGACAGCTTTAACAGAGGCGAGATATCTCCAACCCTACGAGAGTAACGGAATGCAGAATGTGAGGGCATGGGGAGATATCTCTAGACTGGGAGTGAGTAGAGTTGAATCTGATATATCATGCTCTAACGAGGGAGTGAGGAGTTTTATCTCCTACAGAAGTGGGAATAATATCCTTACTGAGGTAGCGGTGTCTCTCACGTTCGAGAGGATATATGGGCCTTAAATGGGAGTACGGAGGGGTTGAGGTGCTTACTAGTCTGGGAGTTGGAGGATATCCATTACCGCGAGTATGTAGAGATGGAGACGTATCCTGTACATGGTAGTAGGGCTAAGTGTCCCTACAGTGGGTGGAGGAAGTTATTTCTGGCCTTAAGTTTCGGTTAGAAATTGAACCAACATTTTGTGAACACGCAGGTCAACTAAGCATCCATATGAGAATGACAGTAATATATATATATATATATCACAATTTTGCGCGTGACCAAGATACTTCTATGAGTCCACGGGGAAAATGAAACACGATAAGTTCCCAGGTGCACTTTCGTGCAATAATCACATCAAGGGAGACACAAGAGAGATATATAAGTCAGTTGATATACATCGACGAGACGAAGCTAGGACGCCATTTGGTAAACATGTGACATATTTCTTTCTTGTGTCTCCCATGATGATGTGATTATCACACGAAAGTGCACTTGTGAACTTATCGTGTTTCATTTTCCCCGTGGACTCATAGGAATATATATATATATATATATATATATATATATATATATATATATATATATATATATATATATCTTTTTTTCTTTTCTTTCAAACTATTCGCCATTTCCCGCATTAGCAAGGTAGCGTTAAGAACAGAGGACTGGGCCTCTGAGGGAATATCCTCACCTGGCCCCCTTCTCTGTTCCTTCTTTTGGAAAATTAAAAAAAAACAAGAGGGGAGGATTTCCAGCCCCCCGCTCCCTCCCCTTTTAGTTGCCTTCTACGACACGCAGGGAATACGTGGGAAGTATTCTTTCTCCCCTATCCCCAGGGATAATATATATATATATATATATTTTTTTTTTCTTTGGACGAGTTTTGCAGGGAAAAAATGCAATTGAGTGGGAGATGTATAAAAGAAAGAGACAGGAGGCCAAGAAAAAGGTGCAAGAGGTGAAAAAGAGGGCAAATGAGAGTTGGGGTGAGAGAGTATCATTAAATTTTAGGGAGGATAAAAAGATGTTCTGGAAGGAGGTAAATAAAGTGCGTAAGACAAGGGAGCAAATGGGAACTTCAGTGAAGGGCGCAAATGGGGAGGTGATAACAAGTAGTGGTGATGTGAGAAGGAGATGGAGTGAGTATTTTGAAGGTTTGTTGAATGTGTTTGATGATAGAGTGGCAGATATAGAGTGTCTTGGTCGAGATGGTGTTCAAAGTGAGAGGGTTAGGGAAAATGATTTGGTAAACAGTGATGAGGTAGTAAAAGCTTTGCGAAAGATGAAAGCCGGCAAGGTAGCAGGTTTGGATGGTATTGCAGTGGAATTTATTAAAAAATGGGGTGACTGTATTGTTGACTTGTTGGTAAGGTTATTTAATGTATATATGACTCATGGTGAGGTGCCTGAGGATTGGCGGAATGCGTGCATAGTGCCAATGTACAAAGGCAAAGGGGATAAAGTGAGTGCTCAAATTACAGAGGTATAAGTTTGTTGAGTATTCCTGGTAAATTATATGGGAGGGTATTGATTGAGAGGGTGAAGGCATGTACAGAGCATCAGATTGGGGAAGAGCAGTGTGGTTTCAGAAGTGGTAGAGGATGTGTGGATCAGGTGTTTGCTTTGAAGAATGTATGTGAGAAATACTTAGAAAAGCAAATGGATTTGTATGTAGCATTTATGGATCTGGAGAAGGCATATGATAGAGTTGATAAAGATACTCTGTGAAAGGTATTAAGAATATATGGTGTGAGTGGCAAGTTGTTAGAAGCAGTGAAACGTTTTTATCGAGGATGTAAGGCATGTGTACGTGTAGGAAGAGAGGAAAGTGATTGGTTCTCAGTGAATGTAGGTTTGCGGCAGGGGTGTGTGATGTCTCCACGGTTGTTTAATTTGTTTATGGATGGGGTTGTTAGGGAGGTGAATGTAAGAGTTTTGGAAAGAGGGGCAAGAATGAAGTCTGTTGTGGATGAGAGAGCTTGGGAAGTGAGTCAGTTGTTGTTCGCTGATGATACAGCGCTGGTGACTGAGTTTGGTAAAGTGTGTGAAAGAAGGAAGTTAAGAGTAAATGTGAATAAGAGCAAGGTTATTAGGTACAGTAGGGTTGAGGGTCAAGTCAATTGTGAGGTAAGTTTGAATAGAGAAAAACTGGAGGAAGTAAAGTGTTTTAGATATCTGGGAGTGGATCTGGCAGCAGATGGAACCATGGAAGCGGAAGTGAATCATAGGGTGGGGAGAGGGGGCGAAAACCCTGGGAGCCTTGAAGAATGTGTGGAAGTCGAGAACTTTATCTCGGAAAGCAAAAATGGGTATGTTTGAAGGAATAGTGGTTCCAGCAATGTTCTATGGTTGCGAGACGTGGGCTATGGATAGAGGTGTGCGCAGGAGGGTGGATGTGCTGGAAATGAGATGTTTGAGGACAATGTGTGGTGTGAGGTGGCTTGATCGAGTAAGTAATGTATGGGTAAGAGAGATGTGTGGAAATAAAAAGAGCGTGGTTGAGAGAGCAGAAGAGGGTGTTTTGAAATGGTTTGGGCACATGGAGAGAATGAGTGAGGAAAGATTGACCAAGAGGATATATGTGTCGGAGGTGGAGGGAACGAGGAGAAGTGAGAGACCAAATTGGAGGTGAAACGATGGAGTGAAAAAGATTTTGAGTGATCGGGGGATAAACATGCAGGAGGGTGAAAGGCGGGCAAGGAATAGAGTGAATTGGATCGATGTGGTATACCGGGGTTGACGTGCTGTCAGTGGATTGAATCAGGGCATGTGAAGCGTCTGGGGTAAACCATGGAAAGCTGTGTGGGGCCTGGATGTGGAAAGGGAGCTGTGGTTTCGGGCATTATTGCATGACAGCTAGAGACTGAGTGTGAACGAATGAGGCCTTTGTTGTCTTTTCCTAGCGCTACCCCTCACATATGAGGGGGGAGGGGGATGGTATTACATTTGTGGCGAGGTGGCGATTGAAATGAATAAAGGCAGTGTGAATTGTGTGCATAGGTATATATGTATGTCTGTGTGTATATATATATATGTGTACATTGAGATGTATAGGTATGTATATTTGCGTGTGTGGAAGTGTGTGCATATACATGTGTATGGGGGTGGGTGGGGCCATTTCCTTCGTCTGTTTCCTTGCGCTACCTCGCAAACGTGGGAGACAGCGACAAAGCAAAATAAAAAGATATAAATATATATATATATATATATATATATATATATATATATATATATATATATATATATATATATATATACATATTTATATATATATGTATATTTGGTAAACATGTTTCCCAAATGGCGTCCTAGCTTCGTCTCTTCGATGTATATCAACTGACTTATATTTCTCTCTTGTGTCTCTCCTGATGATGTGATTATTACACGAAAGTGCACTTGAGAACTTTTCGTGTTTCATCTTCCCCGTGGACCTATAGTAATATCTTGATCACGCGCAAAATTGTGATCCTTTCCAATATATAATATATATATATATATATATATATATATATATATATATATATATATATATATATATACATATATAAAGAATATATAAAGAAGGAACAGAGAAGGGGGCCAGGTGAGGATTTTCCCTCTAAGGCCCAGTCCTCTGTTCTTAACGCTACCTCGCAAACGCGGGAAATGGCGAATAGTATGAAAAAAAAAAAAAAGATATATATATATATATATATATATATATATATATATATATATATATATATATATATATATATATGTTTGTGTGTGTATATATATATATATATATATATATATATATATATATATATATATATATATATATATATATATATATTTTTTTTTTTTTTTTTTGCTTTGTCGCTGTCTCCCGCGTTTGCGAGGTAGCGCAAGGAAACAGACGAAAGAAATGGCCCAACCCACCCCTTACACATGTATATACAAATGTATACACGTCCACACACGCAAATATACATAACTACACAGCTTTCCATGGTTTACCCCAGACGCTTCACATGCCCTGATTCAATCCACTGACAGCACGTCAAACCCGGTATACCACATCGATCCAATTCACTCTATTCCTTGCCCTCCTTTCACCCTCCTGCATGTTCAGGCCCCGATCACTCAAAATCTTTTTCACTCCATCTTTCCACCTCCAATTTGGTCTCCCACTTCCCCTCATTCCCTCCACCTCCGACACATATATCCTCTTGGTCAATCTTTCCTCACTTATTCTCTCCATGTGCCCAAACCATTTCAAAACACCCTCTTCTGCTCTCTCAACCACGCTCTTTTTATTTCCACACATCTCTCTTACCCTTACGTTACTTACTCGATCAAACCACCTCACACCACATATTGTCCTCAAACATCTCATTTCCAGCACATCCATCCTCCTGCGCACAACTCTACCCATATCCCACGCATCGCAACCATACAACATTGTTGGAACCACTATTCCTTCAAACATACCAATTTTTGCTTTCCGAGATAATGTTCTCGACTTCCAAACATTCTTCAAGGCTCCCATGGTTCCATCCGCTGCCAGATCCACTCCCAGATATCTAAAACACTTCACTTCCTCCAGTTTTTCTCCATTCAAACTTACCTCCCAATTTACTTGACCCTCAACCCTACTGTACCTAATAACCTTGCTCTTATTCCCATTTACTCTTAACTTTCTTCTTTCACACACTTTACCAAACTCAGTCACCAGCTTCTTCAGTTTCTTACATGAATCAGCCACCAGCGCTGTCAGTTGTTGTTCGCTGTATCAGCGAACAACAACTGACTCACTTCCCAAGCTCTCTCATCCACAACAGACTGCATACTTGCCCCTCTTTCCAAAACTCTTGCATTCACCTCCCTAACAACTCCATCCATAAACAAATTAAACAACCATGGAGACATCACACACCCCTGCCGCAAACCTACATTCACTGAGAACCAATCACTTTCCTCTCTTCCTACACGTACACATGCCTTACATCCTCGATAAAAACTTTTCACTGCTTCTAACAACTTGCCTCCCACACCATATATTCTTAATACCTTCTACATAGCATCTCTATCAACTCTATCATATGCCTTCTCCAGATCCATAAATGCTACATACATATCCATTCGTTTTTCTAAGTATTTCTCACATACATTCTTCAAAGCAAACACCTGATCCACACATCCTCTACCACTTCTGAAACCACACTGCTCTTCCCCAATCTGATGGTCTGTACATGCCTTCACCCTCTCAATCAATACCCTCCCATATAATTTACCAGGAATACTCAACAAACTTATACCTCTGTAATTTGAGCACTCACTCTTATCCCCTTTGCCTTTGTACAATGGCACTATGCAAGCATTCCGCCAATCCTCAGGCACCTCACCATGAATCATACATACGTTAAATAACCTTACCAACCAGTCAACAATACAGTCACCCCCTTTTTTAATAAATTCCACTGCAATGCCATCCAAACCTGCTGCTTTGCCGGCTTTCATCTTCCGTAAAGCTTTTACTACCTCTTCTCTCTTTACCAAATCATTTTCCCTAACCCTTTCACTTTGCACACCACCTCGACCAAGACACCCCACATCTGCCACTCTATCATCAAACACATTCAACAAACCTTCAAAATACTCACTCCATCTCCTTCTCACATCACCACTACTTGTTATCTCCTCCCCATTAGCCCCCTTCACTGAAGTTCCAATTTGCTCCCTTGTCTTACGCACTTTATGTATGTATATATATATATGTATATATATATATATTTATATATATATATATATATATATATATATATATATATATATATATGTATATATATATATATATATATATATATATATATATATATATATATATATTATCATCAATTATACTTTGACGGTGTTTCCCGCGTTAGTTAGGTAGCGCAAGGAAACAGACGAAAGAATGGCCAAACCCACCCACATACACATGTATATACATACTCATCCACACACGCACATATACATACCTATACATTTCAACGTATACATATATATACATACACAGACATATACATATATACACTTGTACATAATTCATACTTGCTGCCTTTATTCCTTCCCGTCGCCACCCCGCCGCACATGAAATGACAACTCCCTCTCCTGCGCACTCGCGTGAGGTAGTGCTAGGAAAAGACAACAACGGCCACATTCGTTCACACTCAGTCTCTAGCTGTCATGTATAATGCACCGAAATCACAGCTCCCTTTCCACATCCAGGTCCCACAAAACTTTCCATGGTTTACCCCAAACGCTTCACATGCCCTGGTTCAATCCACTGACAGCACGTCGACCCCGGTATACCACATCGTTCCAATTCACTCTATTCCTTTGCACGCCTTTCACGCTCCTACATGTTCAGGCCCCAATCGCGCAAAATCTTTTTCACCCCATCCTTCCACCTCCAATTTGGTTTCCCACTTCTCCTTGTTCCCTCTACCTCTGACACATGTATCCTGTTTGTCAATCTTTCCTCTCATTCTCTCCATGGACTAAACCATTTCAATACACTCTCTTCTGCTCCCTCAACCACGCTATTTCTATTACCACACATCTCTTTTACCCTTTCATTACTTATTCGATCAAACCACCTCACACCACATGTTGTCCTCAAACATATCATTTCCAACACATCCACCCTCCTCCGCACAACCCTATCTATAGCCCACGCCTCGCAACCAAATAGCATTGTTGGAACCACTATTCCTTCAAACATAACCATTTTTGCTTTCCGAGATAATGTTCTCGCCTTCCACACATTCTTCAACGCTCCCAGAACTTTCGCCCTCTCCCCCGCCCTGTGATTCACTTCCACTTCCATGGTTCCATCCGCTGCCAAACCCACTCCCAAATATCTAAAACACTTCACTTCCTCCAATTTTTCTCCATTCAAACTTACCTTCCAATTGACTTGTTTCTCAACCCTACTGTACCTAATAACCTTGCTCTTATTCACATTTACCCTCAGCTTTCTTCTTTCACACACTTTACCAAATCAGCTTCTGCAGCTTCTCATCCGAATCAGCCACCAGCGCTGTATCATCAGCGAACAACAACTGACTCACTTCCCAAGCTTTCTCATTCACACAACAGACTGCATACTTGCCCCTCTCTCCAAAACTCCTGCATTCACCTCCCTGATAACCCCATCCATAAACAAATTAAACAACCATGGAGACATCATATATATATATATATATATATATATATATATATATATATATATATATATATATATATATATTTTTTTTTTTTTTTTTTTTTTTTCTTTTATACTTTGTCGCTGTCTCCCGCGTTTGCGAGGTAGCGCAAGGAAACAGACGAAAGAAATGGCCCAACCCCCCCACCCATACACATGTATATACATACGTCCACACACGCAAATATACATACCTACACAGCTTTCCATGGTTTACCCCAGACGCTTCATATGCCTTGATTCAATCCACTGACAGCACGTCAACCCCGGTATACCACATCGCTCCAATTCACTCTATTCCTTGCCCTCCTTTCACCCTCCTGCATGTTCAGGCCCCGATCACACAAAATCTTTTTCACTCCATCTTTCCACCTCCAATTTGGTCTCCCTCTTCTCCTCGTTCCCTCCACCTCCGACACATATATCCTCTTGGTCAATCTTTCCTCACTCATTCTCTCCATGTGCCCAAACCACTTCAAAACACCCTCTTCTGCTCTCTCAACCACGCTCTTTTTATTTCCACACATCTCTCTTACCCTTACGTTACTCACTCGATCAAACCACCTCACACCACACATTGTCCTCAAACATCTCATTTCCAGCACATCCATCCTCCCGCACACAACTCTATCCATAGCCCACGCCTCGCAACCATACAACATTGTTGGAACCACTATTCCTTCAAACATACCCATTTTTGCTTTCCGAGATAATGTTCTCGACTTCCACACATTCTTCAAGGCCCCCAGAATTTTCGCCCCCTCCCCCACCCTATGATCCACTTCCGCTTCCATGGTTCCATCCGCTGCCAGATCCACTCCCAGATATCTAAAACACTTCACTTCCTCCAGTTTTTCTCCATTCAAACTCACCTCCCAATTGACTTGACCCTCAACCCTACTGTACCTAATAACCTTGCTCTTATTCACATTTACTCTTAACTTTCTTCTTCCACACACTTTACCAAACTCAGTCACCAGCTTCTGCAGTTTCTCACATCAATCAGCCACCAGCGCTGTATCATCAGCGAACAACAACTGACTCACTTCCCAAGCTCTCTCATCCCCAACAGACTTCATACTTGCCCCTCTTTCCAAAACTCTTGCATTTACCTCCCTAACAACCCCATCCATAAACAAATTAAACAACCGTGGAGACATCACACACCCCTGCCGCAAACCTACATTCACTGAGAACCAATCACTTTCCTCTCTTCCTACACGTACACATGCCTTACATCCTCGATAAAAACTTTTCACTGCTTCTAACAACTTTCCTCCCACACCATATATTCTTAATACCTTCCACAGAGCATCTCTATCAACTCTATCATATGCCTTCTCCAGATCCATAAATGCTACATACAAATCCATTTGCTTTTCTAAGTATTTCTCACATACATTCTTCAAAGCAAACACCTGATCCACACATCCTCTACCACTTCTGAAACCACACTGCTCTTCCCCAATCTGATGCTCTGTACATGCCTTCACCCTCTCAATCAATACCCTCCCATATAATTTACCAGGAATACTCAACAAACTTATACCTCTGTAATTTGAGCACTCACTCTTATCCCCTTTGCCTTTGTACAATGGCACTATGCACGCATTCCGCCAATCCTCAGGCACCTCACCATGAGTCATACATACATTAAATAACCTTACCAACCAGTCAACAATACAGTCACCCCCTTTTTTAATAAATTCCACTGCAATACCATCCAAACCTGCTGCCTTGCCGGCTTTCATCTTCCGCAAAGCTTTCACTACCTCTTCTCTGTTTACCAAATCATTTTCCCTAACCCTCTCACTTTGCACACCACCTCGACCAAAACACCCTATATCTGCCACTCTATCATCAAACACATTCAACAAACCTTCAAAATACTCACTCCATCTCCTTCTCACATCACCACTACTTGTTATCACCTCCCCATTTGCGCCCTTCACTGAAGTTCCCATTTGCTCCCTTGTCTTACGCACTTTATTTACCTCCTTCCAGAACATCTTTTTATTCTCCCTAAAATTTAATGATACTCTCTCACCCCAACTCTCATTTGCCCTTTTTTTCACCTCTTGCACCTTTCTCTTGACCTCCTGTCTCTTTCTTTTATACATCTCCCACTCAATTGCATTTTTTCCCTGCAAAAATCGTCCAAATGCCTCTCTCTTCTCTTTCACTAATACTCTTACTTCTTCATCCCACCACTCACTACCCTTTCTAATCAACCCACCTCCCACTCTTCTCATGCCACAAGCATCTTTTGCGCAATCCATCACTGATTCCCTAAATACATCCCATTCCTCCCCCACTCCCCTTGCTTCCATTGTTCTCACCTTTTTCCATTCTGTACTCAGTCTCTCCTGGTACTTCCTCACACAGGTCTCCTTCTCAAGCTCACTTACTCTCACCACCCTCTTCACCCCAACATTCACTCTTCTTTTCTGAAAACCCATACAGATCTTCACCTTAGCCTCCACAAGATAATGATCAGACATCCCTCCAGTTGCACCTCTCAGCACATTAACATCCAAAAGTCTCTCTTTCGCACGCCTGTCAATTAACACGTAATCCAATAACGCTCTCTGGCCATCTCTCCTACTTACATAAGTATACTTATGTATATCTCGCTTTTTAAACCAGGTATTCCCAATCATCAGTCCTTTTTCAGCACATAAATCTACAAGCTCTTCACCATTTCCATTTACAACACTGAACACCCCATGTATACCAATTATTCCCTCAACTGCCACATTACTCACCTTTGCATTCAAATCACCCATCACTATAACCCGGTCTCGTGCATCAAAACCACTAACACACTCATTCAGCTGCTCCCAAAACACTTGCCTCTCTTGATCTTTCTTCTCATGCCCAGGTGCATATGCACCAATATATATATATATATATATATATATAAATATATATATATATATATATATATATATATATATATACATATATACATATATATATGTATGCGAGAAATACTTAGAAAAGCAAATGGATTTGTATGTAGCATTTATGGATCTGGAGAAGGCATATGATAGAGTTGATAGAGATGCTCTGTGGAAGGTATTAAGAATATATGGTGTGGGAGGCAAGTTGTTAGAAGCAGTGAAAAGTTTTTATCGAGGATGTAAGGCATGTGTACGTGTAGGAAGAGAGGAAAGTGATTGGTTCTCAGTGAATGTAGGTTTGCGGCAGGGGTGTGTGATGTCTCCATGGTTGTTTAATTTGTTTATGGATGGGGTTGTTAGGGAGGTAAATGCAAGAGTTTTGGAAAGAGGGGCAAGTATGAAGTCTGTTGGGGATGAGAGAGCTTGGGAAGTGAGTCAGTTGTTGTTCGCTGATGATACAGCGCTGGTGGCGGATTCATGTGAGAAACTGCAGAAGCTGGTGACGGAGTTTGGTAAAGTGTGTGGAAGAAGAAAGTTAAGAGTAAATGTGAATAAGAGCAAGGTTATTAGGTACAGTAGGGTTGAGGGTCAAGTCAATTGGGAGGTGAGTTTGAATGGAGAAAAACTGGAGGAAGTGAAGTGTTTTAGATATCTGGGAGTGGATCTGTCAGCGGATGGAACCATGGAAGCGGAAGTGGATCATAGGGTGGGGGAGGGGGCGAAAATTTTGGGAGCCTTGAAAAATGTGTGGAAGTCGAGAACATTATACCGGAAAGCAAAAATGGGTATGTTTGAAGGAATAGTAGTTCCAACAATGTTGTATGGTTGCGAGGCGTGGGCTATGGATAGAGTTGTGCGCAGGAGGATGGATGTGCTGGAAATGAGATGTTTGAGGACAATGTGTGGTGTGAGGTGGTTTGATCGAGTAAGTAACGTAAGGGTAAGAGAGATGTGTGGAAATAAAAAGAGCGTGGTTGAGAGAGCAGAAGAGGGTGTTTTGAAATGGTTTGGGCACATGGAGAGAATGAGTGAGGAAAGATTGACCAAGAGGATATATGTGTCGGAGGTGGAGGGAACGAGGAGAAGAGGGAGACCAAATTGGAGGTGGAAAGATGGAGTGAAAAGGATTTTGTGTGATCGGGGCCTGAACATGCAGGATGGTGAAAGGAGGGCAAGGAATAGAGTGAATTGGAGCGATGTGGTATACAGGGGTTGACGTGCTGTCAGTGGATTGAATCAAGGCATGTGAAGCGTCCGGGGTAAACCATGGAAAGCTGTGTAGGTATGTATATTTGCGTGTGTGGACGTGTGTATGTACATGTGTATGGGGGGGGTTGGGCCATTTCTTTCGTCTGTTTCCTTGCGCTACCTCGCAAACGCGGGAGACAGCGACAAAGTATAAAAAAAAAAAAAAAATATATATATATTTACCATTGCGCGCCTGAGAGTCGAACCTAGGTCACCGAGAACAATAGTCGGTCAGCGTGCCACTGAATCAGTGGTCAAGACTGACTTGTTTTGGAACATTAACTGTTCTGATTATATATATATATATATATATATATATATATATATATATATATATATATATATATATATATATATATATATATATTCTTATTTATTTATTTACTTTCCTTTATCGCTGTCTCCCGCGTTAGCGAGGTAGCGCAAGGAAACAGACGAAAGAATGGCCCAACCCGCCCACATACACATGTATATACATACATGTCCACACACGCACAATATACATACCTATACATCTCAACGTACACATACATATTACACACACAGACATATACATATATACACATGTACACAATTCATACTGTCTGCCCCACCCGTTCCCATCGCCACCTCGCCACACATGGAATAACAACCCCCTCCCCCCTTATGTGTGCGAGGTAGCGCTAGGAAAAAACACCAAAGGCCCCATTCGCTCACACTCAGTCTCTAGCTGTCACGTAATAATGCACCGAAACCACAGCTCCCCCTCCACATACACACACATATATATATATATATATATATATATATATATATATATATATATATATATATATATATATATATATATATATCCCTGGGGATAGGGGTGAAAGAATACTTCCCACGCAGTCCTCACGTGTCATAGAAGGCGACTAGAGGGGACGGGAGCGGGGGGCCAGAAATCCTCCCCTCCTTGTATTTTTAACTTTCTAAAAAATGGGAAAAAGAAGGAGTCATGCGGGGAGTGCTCATCCTCCTCGAAGGCTCAGATTGGGGTGTCTAAATGTGTGTGGATGTAACCAAGATGTGAAAAAAGGAGATATAGGTAGTATGTTTGAGGAAAGGAACCTGGATGTTTTGGCTCTGAGTGAAACGAAGCTCAAGGGGAAGTTAAGGGGAAGAGTGGTTTGGGAATGTCTTGGGAGTAAAGTCAGGGGTTAGTGAGAGGACAAGAGCAAGGGAAGGAGTAGCAGTACTCCTGAAACAGGAGTTGTGGGAGTATGTGATAGAATGTAAGAAAGGAAATTCTCGATTAATATGGGTAAAACTGAAAGTTGATGGGGAGAGATGGGTGATTATTGGTGCATATGCACCTGGGCATGAGAAGAAAGATCATGAGAGGCAAGTGTTTTGGGAGCAGCTGAATGAGTGTGTTAGTGGTTTTGATGCACAGGACCGGGTTATAGTGATGGGTGATTTGAATGCAAAGGTGAGTAATGTGGCAGTTGAGGGAATAATTGGTATACATGGGGTGTTCAGTGTTGTAAATGGAAATGGTGAAGAACTTGTAGATTCATGTCCTAAAAAAGGACTGGTGATTGGAAATACCTGGTTTAAAAAGCGAGATATACATAAGTATACGTATGTAAGTAGGAGAGATGGCCAGAGAGCGTTATTGGATTACGTGTTAATCGACAGGCGCGCGAAAGAGAGACTTTTGGATGTAAATGTGCTGAGAGGTGCAACTGGAGGGTTGTCTGATCATTATCTTGTGGAGGCTAAGGTGAAGATTTGTATGGTTTTTCAGAAAAGAAGAGTGAATGTTGGGGTGAAGAGGGTGGTGAGAGTAAATGAGCTTGGGAAGGAGACTTGTGTGAGGAAGTACCAGGAGAGACTGAGTGCAGAATGGAAAAAGGTGAGAGCAATGGAAGTAAGGGGAGTGGGGGAGGAATGGGATGTATTTAGGGAATCAGTGATGGATTGCGCAAAAGATGCTTGTGGCATGAGAAGCGTGGAAGGTGGGTTGATTAGAAAGGGTAGTGAGTGGTGGGATGAAGAAGTAAGATTATTAGTAAGATTATTATTTTGCAGGGAAAAAATGCAATTGAGTGGGAGATGTATAAAAGAAAGAGACAGGAGGTCAAGAGAAAGGTGCAAGAGGTGAAAAAGAGGGCAAATGAGAGTTGGGGTGAGAGAGTATCATTAAATTTTAAGGAGAATAAAAAGATGTTCTGGAAGGAGGTAAATAAAGTGCGTAAGACAAGGGAGCAAATGGGAACTTCAGTGAAGGGCGCTAATGGGGAGGTGATAACAAGTAGTGGTGATGTGAGAAGGAGATGGAGTGAGTATTTTGAAGGTTTGTTGAATGTGTTTGATGATAGAGTGGCAGATATAGGGTGTCTTGGTCGAGGTGGTGTGCGAAGTGAGAGGGTTAGGGAAAATGATATGGTAAACAGAGAAGAGGTAGTAAAAGCTTAGCGGAAGATGAAAGCCGGCAAGGCAGTAGGTTTGGATGGTATTGCAGTGGAATCTATTAAAAAAGGGGATGACTGTATTGTGGACTGGTTGGTAAGGTTATTTAATGTATGTATGACTCATGGTGAGGTGCCTGAGGATTGGCGGAATGCGTGCATAGTGCCATTGTACAAAGGCAAAGGGGATAAGAGTGAGTGCTCAAATTACAAAGGTATAAGTTTGTTGAGTATTCCTGGCAAATTATATGGGAGGGTATTGATTGAGAGGGTAAAGGCATGCACAGAGCATCAGATTGGGGAAGAGCAGTGTGGTTTCAGAAGTAGTAGAGGATGTGTGGATCAGGTGTTTGCTTTGAAGAATGTATGTGAGAAATACTTACAAAAGCAAATGGATTTGTATGTAGCATTTATGGATCTGGAGAAGGCATATGATAGAGTTGATAGAGATGCTCTGAGGAAGGTATTAAGAATATATGGTGTGGGTGGCAAGTTGTTAGAAGCAGTGAAAAGTTTTTATCGAGGATGTAAGGCAAGTGTACGTGTAGGAAGAGAGGAAAGTGATTGGTTCTCAGTGAATGTAGGTTTGCGGTAGGGGTGTGTGATGTCTCCATGGTTGTTTAATTTGTTTATGGATGGGGTTGTTAGGTAGGTGAATGCAAGAGTTTTGGAAAGAGGGGCAAGTATGAAGTCTGTTGTGGATGAGAGAGCTTGGGAAGTGAGTCAGTTGTTGTTCGCTGATGATACAGCGCTGGTGGCGGATTCATGTGAGAAACTGCAGAAGCTGGTGACGGAGTTTGGTAAAGTGTGTGAAAGAAGAAAGTTAAGAGTAAATGGGAATAAGAGCAAGGTTATTAGGTACAGTAGGGTTGAGGGTCAAGTCAATTGGGAGGTAAGTTTGAATGGAGAAAAACTGGAGGAAGTAAAGTGTTTTAGATATCTGGGAGTGGATCTGGCAGCGGATGGAACCATGGAAGCGGAAGTGAATCATAGGGTGGGGGAGGGGGCGAAAATCCTGGGAGCCTTGAAGAATGTGTGGAAGTCGAGAACATTATCTCGGAAAGCAAAAATGGGTATGTTTGAAGGAATAGTGGTTCCAACAATGTTGTATGGTTGCGAGGCGTGGGCTCTGGATAGAGTTGTGCGCAGGAGGGTGGATGTGCTGGAAATGAGATGTTTGAGGACAATGTGTGGTGTGAGATGGTTTGATCGAGTAAGTAATGTAAGGGTAAGAGAGATGTGTGGAAATAAAAAGAGCGTGGTTGAGAGACCAGAATAGGGTGTTTTGAAATGGTTTGGGCACATGGAGAGAATGAGTGAGGAAAGATTGACCAAGAGGATATATGTGTCGGAGGTGGAGGGAACGAGGGGAAGTGGGAGACCAAATTGGAGGTGGAAAGATGGAGTGAAAAAGATTGTGAGTGATCGGGGCGTGAACATGCAGGAGGGTGAAAGGCGGGCAAATAGAGTGAATTGGATCGATGTGGTATACCGGGGTTGACGTGTTGTCAGTGGATTGAACCAGTTCATGTGAAGCGTCTGGGGTAAACCATTGGAAGTTGTGTGGGGCCTGGATGTGGAAAGGGAGCTGTGGTTTCGAGCATTATTGCATGACAGCTGGAGACTGAGTGTGAACGAATGGGGCCTTTGTTGTCTTTTCCTAGCGCTACCTCGCACACATGAGGGGGGAGGGGGATGGTATTCCATGTGTGGCGAGGTGGCGATGGGAATGAATACAGACAGACAGTGTGAATTGTGAGCATGGGTATATATGTATGTGTCTGTGTGTGTATATATATGTGTACATTGAGATGTATAGGTATGTATATTTGCGTGTGTGGACGTGTGTGTATATACATGTGTATGGGGGTGGGTTGGGCCATTTCTTTCTTCTGTTTCCTTGCGCTACCTCGCAAATGCTGGAGACAGCGACAGAGCAAAATAAAAAATAAAAAAATAATGTATATACATATATATATATATATATATATATATATATATATATATATATATATATATATATATCTTTTTTTTCACACTATTCGCCATTTCCCGCGATAGCGACGTAGCGTTAAGAACAGAGGACTGGGCCTTTGAGGGAATATCCTCACCTGGCCCCCTTCTCTGTTCCTTCTTTAATAAAAAAAAAAAAAGAAAAAAAAAAATACTTCCCATGTATTCCCTGCGTGTCGTAGAAGGCGACTAAAAGGGGAGGGAGCGGGGGGCTGGAAATCCTCCCCTCTTGTTTTTTTTTTTAATTTTCCAAAAGAAGGAACAGAGAAGGGGGCCAGGTGAGGATAATCCCTCAGAGGTCCAGTCCTCTGTTCTTAACGCTACCTCGCTATCGCGGGAAATGGCGAATAGTGTGAAAAAAAAGAAAGATATATATATATATATATATATATATATATATATATATATATATTTTTTTTTTTTTTTTTATACTTTGTCGCTGTCTCCCGCGTTTGCGAGGTAGCGCAAGGAAACAGACGAAAGAAATGGCCCAACCCCCCCCCATACACATGTACATACACACGTCCACGCACGCAAATATACATACCTACACAGCTTTCCATAGTTTACCCCAGACGCTTCACATGCCTTGATTCAATCCACTGACAGCACGTCAACCCCTGTATACCACATCGCTCCAATTCACTCTATTCCTTGCCCTCCTTTCACCCTCCTGCATGTTCAGGCCCCGATCACACAAAATCTTTTTCACTCCATCTTTCCACCTCAAATTTGGTCTTCCTCTTCTCCTCGTTCCTTCCACCTCCGACACATATATCCTCTTGGTCAATCTTTCCTCACTCATTCTCTCCATGTGCCCAAACCATTTCAAAACACCCTCTTCTGCTCTCTCAACCACTCTCTTTTTATTTCCACACATCTCTCTTACCCTTACGTTACTTACTCGATCAAACCACCTCACACCACACATTGTCCTCAAACATCTCATTTCCAGCACATCCATCCTCCTGCGCACAACTCTATCCATAGCCCACGCCTCGCAACCATACAACATTGTTGGAACCACTATTCCTTCAAACATACCCATTTTTGCTTTCCGAGATAATGTTCTCGACTTCCACACATTCTTCAAGGCTCCCAGGATTTTCGCCCCCTCCCCCACCCTATGATCCACTTCCGCTTCCATGGTTCCATCCGCTGCCAGATCCACTCCCAGATATCTAAAACACTTCACTTCTTCCAGTTTTTCTCCATTCAAACTCACCTCCCAATTGACTTGACCCTCAACCCTACTGTACCTAATAACCTTGCTCTTATTCACATTTACTCTTAACTTTCTTCTTCCACACACTTTACCAAACTCAGTCACCAGCTTCTGCAGTTTCTCACATGAATCAGCCACCAGCGCTGTATCATCAGCGAACAACAACTGACTCACTTCCCAAGCTCTCTCATCCCCAACAGACTTCATACTTGCCCCTCTTTCCAAAACTCTTGCATTTACCTCCCTAACAACCCCATCGATAAACAAATTAAACAACCATGGAGACATCACACACCCCTGCCGCAAACCTACATTCACTGAGAACCAATCACTTTCCTCTCTTCCTACACGTACACATGCCTTACATCCTCGATAAAAACTTTTCACTGCTTCTAACAACTTGACTCCCACACCATATATATATATGTATATATATATATATATATATATATATATATATATATATATATATATATATATATATATATATATACTAAGCGGGCGTCGACCTAAACGCCATATCCCACGGTAATTACAGGCTCAGAACGTTAGGTTTATGGTCATGAAGTTTCCAAAAGGTTCTGGAAAGGATGGGAATATAATGGTGGGAGAGAGAGAGAGAGAGAGAGAGAGTATACATAATAGCCCGGGAATCAAGCTGTACTTCAATTATCACTGGAAAGAAAAAAGCTTTGAAATCGTTGTTGTAATTCCAACACTATTCTCTTGTGTTTACTGGGAAACTGACACAAGAAAATACCATAATATATTTTGTATTGTTTCAGTCCCTGGAAAAATAGAATCGTAGTTTACCTGTTGACGATATTATGGAGGGGATTAAGCGCAGTGTGACGGAGGGAATGAGGAGCAGTGTGATGCAGAGAGTTGGAAAGAGTGAGGCAGGGGGTTGGAGGAAGTGTGACGGAGGGGATGAGGAGCAGTGTGATGAAAGAGAATTAGAAGTAGTGTGAAGTGGGGTTATTGGCATGAGTGTGACGGTAGGGATTGAATGCAATGTGACGGAGGTCATGAGAAGCCACTGTGACGGAGAAAATTAGGAAGTGTGACGCCATCAGAATGGTTCACATCACTCACTAGACTCAGGTCCTGAGAAAGGTAGACTCGTTCGACACCAACTGTATTCATTGTATCAGGACGAAAATCGCCCGTGTTTTATTTTTCATTCTTAATATTATCTTTGCATCTTTAAAAATTCTTCCTCATAACTAATGAAAAAAAGTTACCCGGCTTACACAGTCTCTTGAATAAATTTTCCGAAAAAAAACCATTAGCGAGACACAAGGGACAAAGCTGTCAGACACAGTAGCGTCAATAACTGTCATGTTAGTTTCTAGCTATTAAACCTAAGGTTCTTCTTGATGTTCTCTTGTTTAAGTCGGAACCTGAAAGTTACATGGCAGTACATGGGATAGCCAGATGATAGAGAACCTGATAGTCTATATGGACGTTTACTGTTGGAGGACAGACTTGATTGTCTATGACGAGGTTGCCTGATGGATGGAGTACACGAGAAAACCAGATGACAGGAGACCTAATGGTCCAAAGGAAGGTTATCTGTTGGAGGACACTATATGAGAAAACCAGATAACAGTAGCCTTGATGATCACCGACGAGGTTATGTGATAGGGGACAGTACATGGGAAAACCGGATGACAGGAGACCTGATGGTCTACATGGAGGTTATCTGATGGAAGACATTATATGGGAAAGGAAAATGATAGAAGGACCTGATGGCCTATATAAACAAGGAGGTTATCTGCTGAAGACAGTAACGTATCCTGCATCTGTAGTTTGTACAAATAGAGACAGGATGACAAAGTAGAAGAAGGCGTTGTATGAGCAAACGCTAACGGTTAGCAATAAGTAAGGGAAATAATTCGTATTCATACATAAAAATTTCATATCAGTTTAATCCTCAACAATACCATCTGTGACTATATGTGCATGTACGTTTGCATATGTATGCATGAACGAATGTTTGTATATGTATGCATATGTTTACATGCATATGAATGTGAGTATACGTAATCATAATACTATACAATATATTCACAAACAAATACACACAGAATAATAAATCACCCAGCATGTTGGGTCAATACGGAGAGTGAAGGAGGACTTATACCTTTGCGCCAAACCTTTTAGGAGGAAAACAAATTTGTTAAATCTGGTTAGAAACTCGGGAATAAAGAGGGGAGTCGTCCCCTGCGGGGAGGACAACCAGCCACGCGGAAATGGATGTCTGCACGAGACGTTCACAACGTGTGTGTGTGTGTGTGTGTGTGTAGCCTTAGGCAGAAGTCCCAGTACGCGCCTGATCGAAGGTGGACCGAACCCCCTCTCTCTCTCTCTCTCTCTCTCTCTCTCTCTCTCTCTCTCTCTGCCTACAGAACAGAGGGTTCGGTACAGCTTCGAGTCAGCGTGTCCCAGACTCGGTCTCTGCCTCTCGAGACAGGGCTGGGTACGGCTTCGATCAAGCGTGTCTCAGGCGCAGATCTGCCTCACGAGACAGGAGGCCAGGTACAGCTTCGACCGGGCGTGCTCTCAGGGCTTTTGTCCGCTACTGTAAACATTCATGTACAGTGAACAAAAAAAAGTATTAGTCGCCTCGGCTTGGGGGCATTCGAGATGAACTATGCTACTACGGTCGTTTCGGTACATTTGGTACTTCTGGTTATTTCTTGTATTTCTCCTACATCACAGGATATTTTTCGGACTCCAGTCTCTACAACAGCATGGGATATTATTTGTCAAAACATAAGAAACAAGTGTGATTCTTTAAGTTGCTCAAATTCATTTGAATAAGGACTTACACCACACTGTCTCTTATTAGCAAAAAAAAAAAAGATGGGAAGTTTCAGGAGGGAGTTACCATTTAACAAGTATTATGTGGTTACGAAGGTAAACATTAAGTATATCAGTTGACCAATATTGTTAGAGAACTAATACTTTCACTTGGGGGCTACGGGAAATATCTGAATACCAAACCAAAATAATCTTATCATTAGGTCATCGTTTTTGCTCGTGAGGGAGTCATGATACCAGTGCATGATGTTCTTGATGATAACCTAACTTAGGAGTATTAACGATCGAAATATACAAATAAAGACTTGAAACATGTATACCTGATTCTAACTCATTCCATTCCTCAACGTAACACTGATAGAGAATGGAACGCAAAAGTAATAAAGAGAACACATAAAACGCGGATGAAATACGATGATTTAGCTAAAGCATAACAACGTTGTTTTCGTTTAGAAATACGAGTTTAAAACTCTGCCAGATTTTCCAAAAATTTCTTAATGGGTTTACATATATCTCTATCATCTATTACGCAAATGTTAGATATTCTTGTATATTTCCCTAACAAGCACAAGAAAGCTTTCATCAAGACAGACAGCTGATGATAGGAATATGGAATCATACGCCGATTCCATTTAGGGAAGTTCCTTCACCCCTTTGATTGTGCTTAATACCTTCCTATCTAGATCATCGAGTTGCCTAATAAGATGAGTAGGTATCTTATTATAAATCCTCTTCGGTAAATATATATAAACTCTTCGTCTAACATTTCAAAATGGAAAGCACGGCAAGTGTAAAGATACTTTCTTCGCTGACTGTACACACAAACATACACACCTAATGTTATAACTTTACGATAGAAAGTAATGTAGAGAATCTGGAAGGGAAATGAAGTGAATAGAAATATCACACAGTTTAGGCCAGGGAATGAAAATGTTTGCATCTCTTGCAGCTGAAAAAAAAGACTAGAGAAGGAGGAAGAAATTTCAGTGTGCTAAGATCCCCACGAACTTCCTATAAAAGTGAAAGTGTTAACACTTAAGCCACAGGTAAATTCCCAGAGATAGGAGAGGGTTAAGGCTATAGATGTATACCGTAAGGTAACTTCCCAGAGATAGGAAAGTGCTAACGCTATTGGCAGTCTGAGGGGAAACTCGCACAGAAAGGTACAGATTAGAATAATGCTTTATATCTGGAGTGTAGCGAGAGATGTAGTTTATATCACTCTAGGTTTGAAGAGGTGTCAAAAATTGGAGAGCCTCATGCCATATAAACACAATGATACTACCCATGAACAAGACGGTACGACCCTTAAACACGAATGTACGACCCTTGAGCACGACAGCACCGTCCTTAAGCACGACGGTACGACCCTTAAGTACGACGGTACGACTCTTGGAAATGATGATGGCATGACCTATCATCTCACCTCTAACAGTCAGATCAATAGTCAGGCTTGAATCATACCAAAGGGTCGTAACGTCGTATTGGAGAGGGTAAGTATTGATGTACATCAGAATCCAATCAAATGATGTATTTCAGAGGCTATCATTATCTTCTTACGGTAAAAATAAGAAGAAAATTGCAAGATGCTGTAACACATGAGATTGAAAGGAAATACTAGAATATTAGAATTATTTAGATTGTATTGCTTGACCACTTCGTATGCCCTGACAGCACGATATAGCAAATCGCTCCAATTCTCTGCATACCTTTGAGATCTTTCTATTTGGGCAAGTCGAGGGAAATCATGAGAGATGGTCAATAGTGCCAAAACAATAATAGCCATCATGAAGAAACAATCGACATAAGGCTTCTAATTACTACAAAATACAAAAATAACTAAGAAAGTCTTTAATTTTTACGTAAAACATCGTAAGCTAAGGAGCCAGGGGGATTGTCAGTCATACCAGCATAAAACTGGCAAACTAATCACATACTTTAATACAGTGACGCCTCGGAGAAAGAGAATAATATTCTTATTAGCTCAAAGTAAATTTAGATAACGGATTCAATAATCGATAACGAAAATTTATGTGATTACAAAAAGAAGTGAAACTCATGCCTAATTAATCACGTAATCAAAGAATGAAAAGATTTAAAGAGGAGTGAGAAATATTCAGAATATCTGGCTGCTTCGGCGCGTTCAGCCTCACTCGCAAATTACACAATGAGCTTAAACCAGGTTCCGGACACTACGGACCGACGTACAGACAGCTGACGTAGAGCAAGGACGGATCAGTGAAGACAAGGACGGACGGATTAGGGTCACTTGGAGCGAGCACATTGTGAACACCACGCACAGACGGACAGTACACGCTCAGGATGGGCGGGTCGTTTATTCACGGACACGCGGCTGGATTGTGAACGCCACAACGCTCGAATGGTTGAGGATGTCATGGACAGACAGATTATGGAAATCACGGACGGATGGATTGTGGACACAACACACGGACGGATGGATTGTGGACACAACACACGGACGGATGGATTGTGGACACAACACACGACGGATGGATTGTGGACACAACACACGGACGGATGGATTGTGGACACAACACACGGACGGATGGATTATGGACACAACACACGACGGATGGATTATGGACACAACACTCAGACGGATAATAAATACATGAACAAATGGTTAGTGGATGAAATGAACAAACGACCTTTAAACACCACGGATGGTCTATGTAAACACTAAAGACAGACACACCGTGAACACCAACAGCTGTCAGATTGTGGACACAGATAACAGACGGAATGTGAGCATCGAGAACCGATACAGTGAAAGATAAGGCCCGACAAACTGCTGATACCTTATCAAGTGTTTAATTCACCAACGGACGGAGTGTTAATTCCCAGGACATATACACATTGGACAGGGGTACGAAAGAACATACTCCCAACAACCTAATACTGCTCGATGAAAATGAAAAATATATTCTCACGAATATTGATAATCATATGATACCAGTGATGATATATTTGTATTAAACAGAGAATGTGCTTGAAGACCCGTATTGTAGTGTAAAATGCAAAATGAAGTGTCAACAGCAGAAATGAAGCATATTTCTTGATAGGGCGGTAAAGTATACGCCTTGCCAAGGTAGCGTACAATATATATATATATATATATATATATATATATATATATATATATATATATATATATATATATTCCTATGAGTCCATGGAGAAACTGAAACACGATAAGTGTTTCATTTTCCCCGTGGACTCATAGGAATATCTTGATCACGCGCAAAATTGTGATCCTTTCCAACATATATATATATATATATATATATATATATATATATATATATATATATATATATATATATATATACTTTTAAGTGATGACACAACATATTTCAAACTCAGTAAGAATCCCTTAGAAGCAGTAATTCTCATTTCAATAAAGAACTGAAGCTGTTGTTGAGTGGTAATGTTTCTCTCATCAAAAGTTTGTCATCTTTGTCCCCTCCAGTGCCATATATGTATGGACTTACCAAACACATAAACCAACTTTTCTATACAAGACCTATTGTGAATTCAGTAGGCTCCATCACATATAAATTCTCAAAATGGTTAGTTTCTTTGTTAAGCCCTTTACTGGGCAAGATATCAAATTCTAATATCATGAAAAATGTAGATTTAGTTAACAAGCTTAACAATATCAAAGTTAATTTTGATTTCAAAATGGTTAGCTTTGATGTTTCCTCGCTGTTCACAAAAGTTCCAGTTGATGACCTTTTACAATATCTATTTGATGTTTTGGATGATATCTATTTACTTGTTTGTTTGATTTTAGTGAATTGATAAAATTGTGTATAAAAGATTATGTATTTCAATTCAATGGAGAATATTATGCTCAAAAACTTGGTATTGCAATAGATAACCCTCTTTCACCTGTGCTAAGTATATTTATATAGAACCTTTGAAACAAAATTACTATAGGATGTCTTACCTTCTAATGCAATTTGTTTTAAGTATGAAGACGATGTTCTTTGTGTTTGGCCAACGAATGAAAATTTGCAGCCACATCTCCCCTTACTTAACAATTCAGTACCTTCCATCAAATTCACGGTAGAAAATTAAAATAATGGTACGTTACCATTTTTAGATTGCATGATCCATAGGCAAGATAACAAGTTTAAGCTCAGCATAAACAGAAAACCTGCCAATGTATGCTCATATATCCATTATTACTCATCTCAACATGACAGTTAAATTATCATCATTTCAGTCTATGTTCCTTCGGGCATTAATTTGCAGTCCGGGGTTAAATGATGAGTTTGAGAAGATATATTCTATTGAATCTAAGATAAAGTACCCTAGATCTTTCATTGATAAATCCCTTAAGTCAGCAAAGAAATCATTTTATAGAGTTGAGCCCAAACCTCCCATTGACACCAAGAATCTTTTAGTTCTCCCTTTTAGTAATAATTCTACTTCCTATGTTGCTTAAAACTTTTAATGTGAATTTTGCCTTCAGCAACAATAATACTATGAAGGATATCTTAATCAGGAACTTACCAGAAAATTCTTCTCGATGCATCTATAAAGTGCCATGTAAAAATTGTGATGAGTTTTATGTTGGGCAGACTTGTAAGGATCTTTCGGTCAGACTTCAGCAACGTAAATATAGTATAAGAACAGGACAAGAATCAAATGCCTTGTTGTCATGTTAAAAACTATGATCATTGTACTGAAAGGAGTAATGCCACCTCGGTTATTAACTCCAACTCCAGTACCACGAGAAATATCACTGAATCTTCTATTATTAAATGCACAAAGAATTATAACCTTAATATTTGTGAAGGTCTATAATAGTTGGATAATTTATTGTTGATAGAATTTGTAAATAATTCCCCCTCTTGAGCACATAATAAGTTTATGAAACGGTCGTTGTCTGTCTTGGACAGTCACTTGTTTACCAAATGGCGTCCTAGATACGTCTCTTCGTTGTATATCAACTGACATATTTCTTTTTTGTATCTCCCGTGATGATGTGATTATTACACAAAAGTGCTCTTGGGAATTTATCGTGTTTCATTTCCCTTGTGGACTCATAGGAATATATATATATATATATATATATATATATATATATATATATATATATATATATATATATATATATATATATATATTATTTAGGTATTTATTTTGCTTTGTCGCTGTCTCCCGCGTTTGCGAGGTAGCGCAAGGAAACAGACGAAAGAAATGGACCAACCCACCCCCATACGCATGTATATACATACACGTCCACACACGCAAATATACATACCTATACATCTCAATGTACACATATATATACACACACACAGACACACATATATACCCATGTATACAATTCACACTGTCTGCCTTTATTCATTCCCATCGCCACCTCGCCACACATGGAATACCATCCCCCCCCCTCATGTGTGCGAGGTAGCGCTAGGAAAAGACAACAAAGGCCCCATTCGTTCACACTCAGTCTCTAGCTGTCATGCAATAATGCCCGAAACCACAGCTTCCTTTCCACATCCAGGCCCCACACAACTTTCCATGGTTTACCCCAGACGCTTCACATGCCCTGATTCAATCCACTGACAGCACGTCAACCCCGGTATACCACATCGTTCCAATTCACTCTATTCCTTGCCCGCCTTTCACCTTCCTGCATGTTCAGGCCCCGATCACACAAAATCTTTTTCACTCCATCTCTCCACCTCCAATTTGGTCTCCCACTTCTCCTCGTTCCCTCCACCTCCGACACATATATCCTCTTGGTCAATCTTTCCTCACTCATTCTCTCCATGTGACTAAACCATTTCAAAACTCCCTCTTCTGCTCTCTCAACCACGCTCTTTTTATTTCCACACATCTCTCTTACCCTTACGTTACTTACTCGATCAAAACACCTTACACCACACACTGTCCTCAAACATCTCATTTCCAGCACATCCATCCTCCTGCGCACAACTCTATCCATAGCCCACGCCTCGCAACCATACAACATTGTTGGAACCAAGATTTTCGCCCCCCTCCCCCACCCTATGATTCACTTCCGCTTCCATGGTTCCATCCGCTGCCAGATCCACTCCCAGATATCTAAAACACTTTACTTCCTCCAGTTTTTCTCCATTCCAACTTACCTCCCAATTGACTTGACCCTCAACCCTACTGTACCTAATAACCTTGCTCTTATTCACATTTACTCTTAACTTTCTTCTTTCACACACTTTACCAAACTCAGTCACCAGCTTCTGCAGTTTCTCACATGAATCAGCCACCAGCGCTGTATCATCAGCGAACAACAACTGACTCACTTCCTAAGCTCTCTCATCCACAACAGACTTCATACTTGCCCCTCTTTCCAAAACTCTTGCATTCACCTCCCTAACAACCCCATCCATAAACAAATTAAACAACCATGGAGACATCACACACCCCTGCCGCAAACCTACATTCACTGAGAACCAATCACTTTCCTCTCTTCCTACACGTACACATGCTTTACATCCTTGATAAAAACTTTTCACTGCTTCTAACAACTTGCCTCCCACACCATATATTCTTAATACCTTCCACAGAGCATCTCTATCAACTCTATCATATGCCTTCTCCAGATCCATAAATGCTACATACAAATCCATTTGCTTTTCTAAGTATTTCTCACATACATTCTTCAAAGCAAACACCTGATCCACACATCCTCTACCACTTCTGAAACCACACTGCTCTTCCCCAATCTGATGCTCTATACATGCCTTCACCCTCTCAATACCCTCCCATATAATTTACCAGGAATACTCAACAAACTTATACCTCTGTAATTTGAGCATTCACTCTTATCCCCTTTGCCTTTGTACAATGGCACTATGCATGCATTCCGCCAATCCTCAGGCACCTCACCATGAGTCATACATACATTAAATAACTTTACCAACCAGTCATATATTCCAAAAGAAGGAACAGAAAAGGGGACCCAAGTGAGGATATTACCTCTAAGGCTCAGTCCTCTGTTCTTAACGCTACCTCGCTAACGCAGAAAATGGCGAATATGTGTGAAAAAGAGAGAGAGAGAGAGAGAGAGAGAGAGAGAGAGAATATATATATATATATATATATATATATATATATATATATATATATATATATATATATATATATATATTTTTTTTTTTTTTTTTTTTTGCTTTGTCGCTGTCTCCCGCGTTTGCGAGGTAGCGCAAGCATACAGACGAAAGAAATGGCCCAACCCACCCCCATACACATGTATATACATACGTCCACGCACGCAAATATACATACCTACACAGCTTTCCATGGTTTACCCCAGACGCTTCACATGCCCTGATTCAATCCACTGACAGCACGTCAACCCCGGTATACCACATCGATCCAATTCACTCTATTCCTTGCCCTCCTTTCACCCTCCAGCATGTTCAGGCCCCGATCACACAAAATCTTTTTCACTGCATCTTTCCACCTCCAATTTGGTCTCCCACTTCTACCTCGTTCACTCCACCTCCGACACATATATCCTCTTGGTCAATCTTTCCTCACTCATTCTCTCCATGTGACCAAACCATTTCAAAACACCCTCTTCTGCTCTCTCAACCACGCTCTTTTTATTTTACACACATCTCTCTTATCCTTACGTTACTTACTCGATCAAACCACCTCACACCACACATTGTCCTCAAACATCTCATATCCAGCACATCCATCCTCCTGCGCACAACTCTATCCATAGCCCACGCCTCGCAACCATACAACATTGTTGGAACCACTATTCCTTCAAACATACCCATTTTTGCTTTCCGAGATAATGTTCTCGACTTCCACACATTCTTCAAGGCTCCCAGGATTTTCGCCCCCTCCCCCACCCAATGATCCACTTCCGCTTCCATGGTTCCATCCGCTGGCAGATCCACTCCCAGATATCTAAAACACTTTACTTCCTCCAGTTTTTCTCCATTCAAACTTACCTCCCAATTGACTTGACCCTGAACCCTACTGTACCTAATAATCTTGCTCTTATTCACATTTACTCTTAACTTTCTTCTTTCACACACTTTACCAAACTCAGTCACCAGCTTCTGCAGTTTCTCACATGAATCAGCCACCAGCGCTGTATCATCAGCGAACAACAACTGACTCACTTCCCAAGCTCTCTCATCCACAACAGACTTTATACTTGCCCCTCTTTCCAAAACTCTTGCATTCACCTCCCTAACAACCCCATCCATAAAGAAATTAAACAACCATGGAGACATCACACACCCCTGCCGCAAACCTACATTCACTGAGAACCAATCACTCTCCTCTCTTCCTACACGAACACATGCCTTACATCCTCGATAAAAACTTTTCACTGCTTCTAACAACTTGCCTCCCACACCATATGCTCTTAATACCTTCCACAGAGCATCTCTATCAACTCTATCATATGCCTTCTCCAGATCCATAAATGCTACATACAAATCCATTTGCTTTTCTAAGTATTTCTTACATACATTCTTCAAAGCAAACATATATATAAAAATATATATATATATATATATATATATATATATATATATATATATATATATATATATATAAATATATATATATATGTATATATATATATATATATCAATGTGTGTGTGTGTGTGTGTGTGTGTGTGTGTGTGTGTGTGTGTGTGTGTGTGTGTGTGTGTGTGTGTTTCACTAAACGCTGCTTGAGTGAAGTTAAAACACGAGTGGAGAGTGATGACACCTTCTCCAAGGATGTAGCACAGTCGTTGGAAAAGATGTGCGACCTCGTCTCGGAGCTTCTCACTCCAAAGGGATCCAACATTTCCCTGCTGCTGATTATAGAGTATCCTTGGGAAAACAGGATCCCATATACTTGGAATATATAGCTAATATTTTTGGGCTCTTCTGCCCCCTGTCAGCTTACTCACGCGAAGGGCTATCACACCCTCCTTCACCACCACCACCACCACACCTTCTTAGCCTGGCAACTGTACCCTTCCTCACCAACACCAATCGTTCCTTCCATAGACTTTACTAAATCCTCTCTCGCCATCACCGCGCCCTCCATCCCAAGCAAGAACACCCTCCATAACCACCACCACCTTTCCATCACCTACCTGAACGGTGGATGGCATTATTGAGTGGTATAATCATTCACCCGTTATTTTCTTTCTCCGTATCTCTCATATTGCCGACATAGCCTTCCAGCTGAATGATAAAATATTTCTCGATAATATTTCACCGCAGTAACCAGCAACTTTTCTCCTGCCAAGGAAATGGATGAATTCACATCGATTGTGTATGGGGTTAGTTCATACATATGAATTTTATTCATATGAACTGCATATAAATGTACACAAACCGCTGGAAAAAAAAAACGCGTACACAGATAAAACTAACCTAAGCAAACAAAACACACTCAAAACTAACAGGGAGGAGCAACTGTTTGTCATACAAACAAGGCAAGGGTAGCTGTTTACCACAATGATTGGAAGAAACAGTTATCTGTGAAGCTGACAAGCAGACACATCTGTTCGCTACGTTGACAGGATAGAGACCACTACGTGTCATGCTGACAGGACAGAGACCAGTGTGTGTGTCATGCTGACAGGGCAGAGACCACTGTGTGTCATGCTGACAGGACAGAGACCACTGTGTGTCATTCTGACAGGACAGAGACCACTGTGTGTGTCATGCTGACAGGGCAGAGACCACTATGTGTCATGCTGACAGGACAGAGATTAGTGTGTGTTTCATGCTGACAAGACAGAGACCAGTGTGTGTGTCATGCTGACAGGGCAGAGACAAGTGTGTGTGTCATGCTGACAGGACAGAGACCACTGTGTGTCATGCTGACAGGACAGAGACCACTGTGTGTCATGCTGACAGGACAGAGACCACTTTTTGTCATGCTGACAGGACAGAGACCACTGTGTGTGTCATGCTGACAGGGCAGAGACCACTGTGTGTCATGCTGGCAGAGCAGAGACCACTGTGTGTCATGCTGACAGGACAGAGACCACTGTGTGTCATGCTGACAGGACAGAGACCAGTGTGTGTCATGCTGACAGGACAGGAAGAGCTGTTTGTCACTTTGACAGGGGTCGGGACAGCAATCTATCAAGCGGGAGGATTTTCGCTCATTACCATAAATTTGAGCCTAAAGGGCAATTCATAAAGCTTGTGGACACAAGCTTTGCATTTACACACAACGTGAGAGAGGCAAACACTATCATGTACAGGTTCACGTAAGTTACAGGAACTGCAAGTTACAACATCTCGAGCAGTTTTTAACATTACTGTGCAATATGAAAACTGAAATGTAATAAATGAAATACAATTTATGTTCAGATGAACTGTCTCTCGTGAAATAGGTCGTCCATTCAGCTGAACTTACTCGCTAGTGAAATAACTTTAGGTTGAACTGGATTTACTCTTACTGAAATAAACTTCTATGTCTAGAGGAACATAATGGCTTGTAAAATATACCTTACGTTCATTTGAATTTATTGTCTGGTAAAATAATCTTTACGTTTAGATGAAATCTTTGTCAAATAAAAAAAAAACGTTCTGTTCATCTGAACTTACTGTCAAATGAAATAACACTTGCGCTGAACTTATTGTCAAATGAAATAAACCTTATCTGTTCACCTGAACTTTCTGTCAAAAGAAATAGTGCTTTTTTCGGTTAGAATTACTGTCTAATGAGATACACCTTAACTGTTCAGCTGAACTTGCTAATGAAATTATTCTTATCTGTTCAGCTGAAGGTACCGTCAGATGGAAAAAAACCTTATGATCAGCTTAACGTAATCTCAGAAGGTAAATGTACATATTTCATCACACAAGATATTTTCACTTCGCATTAACTTGTTAGTAATATTCTAAATGAGAACTATCTTGCAACAGATTCTCGCTATTCTTTTTTTACGTATATCAATATATTCTCTTCATGCAAATATTTTACCTAATTGTCCGGGATACTGTCATGTCTATTCATACATGTATTCTCTTTTTCAATGTTCTGTCCTATAATTGATGAATGATCACGTGTCATATTTGCAGCAAACAGAAACATTACCATCACTTCATCATTGCAAGTCATCACAGTGATCCGCTCCTACACTAGCGGAATCTACCACCATCTTCTCCCTCATCGCCACCACTGTCACCATGAATGTCCTCACCACCACAATCACCACCACCATCCTCCCATCATCTACGCCCTCACCACCACCACTCACCACCACCACCACCACCACATTTCCAGCAATACTACCACCATCATAGTCACCCATCCACACCACCCTCGTCCACCCACAATCACCACATCCTCCTCCACCACCACCACTACAGCTCCGTCGTAACCATACTCCAACCATCCCCCTCCCGACAACCAACCACCACCACCACCGGTATAACTTCCCCTCCCAAACCACAACCCTTCTTAACCACTACCACAGCTACCACCCGTTATCACGACAAGCATGTATCCGCCTCCCTGCAAGTACTACTGTGACTATGGGAGGGGAGAGGCGGAGGAGGCACAGCTGTCGCATTCCTGGACTGGCACCAACGCGGTGCGTCATCAACTAGTTCGGGGAAAGTCTTTAACAAGATGTAAACAAGCGTAGCCCGGCGATGATCTCAGCTAATTCCTCGTAAGAAATCCTTCCTCTCTTGTGTGGACGAAATTATTTATGTCGTCTGAACTTTGAATCGCATCCATCATCAGAAATAGTGCAAAGGAAAATGTGCAATAAAACTCTTATGTATGTAAAATGAAGAAAATGAAAAGACACACACACACACACACACACACACACACACACACACACGATTATGGATAGCGTCACTGACCATGAGTTAGCACGGGCCCGACCGGGGCGCGGCAGTCGGCCAACAGACAATCCCAACTATTCATCCTACCCTCGTCTAGGCTAGTGTGTGTGTGTGTGTGTGTGCGTGTGTGTGTGTGTGTGCACCTAGGAGTAAGGATAGGGTACACACACATATACAAGGTTAAGAGACGGGGAAATATGTGTATAAGACACTCCGCAACACGCCTACAGTCATCACAAACAGCATTCACACACGAGATACTGTGCCAGGGTTACCCGAGGTCATGACGGAAAGGTAGTTGGAGAGGATGTAAAGAGGTACTGTCTTAGTGTTAGGATGGTGGATGTTTGGACTAGAGTAAACATGGAGACGGTGAATGCCGACAGTTTACAAAGGTTTGGAGGGCTACTTGATGGTATAGAAAGTTCAAGAGATGGGGCCCCACGAGGGTAGAACTCTACCCTAGCACTGTACAAATAGGTATTTACACACACACACACACACACACACACACACACACACACACACACACACACACACACACATAATGCATATATATACTCAAAAGTATACTACAGCGAAACAAGCATTCATTACACAGGCACAAACAAGCACGCACTCGCACATTGCAAGCAAGCATCCATACACACACACACACATGTACAATGGTAATGATAATAAGGGAACAATTAGTATGACACATGAAATAGTAAAGTAAGCATTTCTTAGGAGTTGATAAGTACAAATAATGGACAATTTCTAACATACGGAGATCGACTGGGAAAATTTGGATTCCCATGGTGACGGAGAGTCATGAAGACACAACTTGTTCAGCGTGTATACAGGAATAATTCCTACACCAGCATGTCAGTGAATATATAATGACGAGATGGACTGATACACTACCATCATGAAATTCACACACAGAAGCAGGGTCACTAAGTATATCATACACGATAGACCAACTGGAGAATGTGATCAAGTAATGCGTATGTGCGATTATGTGGTAAATGAGGATGTATAATACAGAGGTGAAATCAGACTCAAGGGCGAGGAATAGTCGTGGAAACTAAATAATACTCAACAATATCTATAATAACATAAACTAAGTGGGAAATGGACTTCAGTGGCCAGGAACCAGGAAGGAGCTATGGCGGAAGGCTGTAAGAAATATACGTATAATGATTGAATAGAAACACGGGCGCTTTTAGCCTCAAACACAGAGGAAAGGTTGAAGAGGAGAGATGCCTTGCTCAACAAAAGATGTAAAAAAGCGGAGGAACTAGCATCTATAAGGTAGTAAGGAACGAGGAGAGGAGAATATGAAAGAATGAACAGAGAAACAAAAAAAAAAGTGTTGCAGACAAGGCAGGGGATAATCTAAAACTTTTCCATAAATTCATCAGGAGCAAATTGCCAGTTAAAGAGCAGCTAATAAGGCTAAAAGATTCCGAGGGAAGAGTTACAGAGGATGATGTAAAGATATGCGAATAACTGAGCGACAAATTTAAAAGGGGATTTCACAGTGGAAGACATTATAGCCCTTATATCAGTGAGATAGAAAGGAGAAAATGTACTGGGAAGCGTTGAGCGTCCAGAAAAGACGCAAACAAGGTTCATGTTCCTCATGAAATTTCTCCATATATGCTAAGGATGTGTGTAGATACACTCGTCATTCCCCACGAAATGTTCAATATACCACTGGGAAAAAGTATAGTGCCAAGGAAGCGGGGAGGGCAAACGTCAAACCTATATTATGAAAAAGAAAGTAGACCAAGAGGAGGCTTTGCTCTGCAGACCGGTCTCCCTAACGAATGTGGTCTGCACGGTACTGGAAAATAGAATCAGAAAGCAAATGGATGACTTCCTGCAGAGGAGACATTACCGGAAGTGATGGACAGTAAGGTTTTCGGGAAGAGAGGTCATGCGCGACAAATACCTTTGATTTCCATGCTATCGTGATCTATATCTTTGACAGGAGAGAAGGCTGAGTGGTCTGTCTTTATCTGGAGTGCAAGATGCCGTTTAAACACAATACCACACAGGAGACTTTATAAAGAAGCTGGATCTGACAGCAGGAAGAAGGGAGAGAGAGAGAGAGAGAGAGAGAGAGAGAGAGAGAGAGAGAGAGAGAGAGAGAGAGAGAGAGAGAGAGAGAGAGAGAGAGAGAGGGAGAGAGAGAGAGAGAGAGAGAGAGAGAGAGAGAGAGAGAGAGAGAGAGAGAGAGAGAGAGAGAGAGAGAGACTTACTCGACGTATAGATATCTTAATGGAAGGGATTCGACAAAACATGTCAGGGAAGCCTTCTCGAAATAGGTATGAGGCTACCAATAGTGTTCCGTAGGGTTCTGTTTTGGTATCATTTCTCTTATGTGCTGTTGTTGTCAAGGTTATCTCGCAGAAAATAAGTTGCAAGAGTCTGTGGGAAAGGAAATTGGGAACAGACATTGTCCATAGCCTACCCACAAAACCCCACATCAGAACAGTAAAGGAGACAAACTGTCTGTAGGCAAATGTCAAAAGAGCTTACAGGTGTATGGATATGGATAAACTTAGCAATCTATTCATATCCTACATCAGTCCAAAATCAGAATCGCCTTTTCGAGTTTGGTCACCGCAGTTGAAGAAGCATACAGAACTAATGGAGAAGATCCAGAGGAGGGAAACAAAGGCAATGTTCAGAAAAGGCAAAAGGTTTATAAGTTTTTCCTTAATGGAAGACAGAAGAGTAAGGAGTGACTAAGTTTTTATATGTACCTGAGGTTAATGATGTTTATGAGTTTTTTCTTAATGGAAGAGAGAAAAGTAAAGGGTGACTAAGTTTTTTTTATCAACTTGAGGTAAGAAGAGAACAATTCTTCGAAGCATGCTAGGATAGAACCAACGTAGACTATGACATGTGATGGAAGAAGAGATTCGTTACAAAGAATGTAGAGTATATCTATTGTATGAGAATAGTAGATGAATTTGATAAAGTGAATTAGGAAACAGTATATGCGGAAAGCACACAGAAGTTTCAAAGGATGTATAATAGTAGAAATGATTCAAGAAATGGGGCACTACGAGTGCAATACTCCCTCCCCGTACAGTACAAAGAGGTGGAATTCACACACACGCACACACACACACACACACACACACACACACCGCCGGGAGCAGGAGTAGCCAGAGAGTGGCCAGAAATCAATGCTGGCGAGTAATGTGACTAGGAGGCCCGGCGCTCCAGCAGGGGTGGTGGAGGAGGAGGAGGAGGAGGAGGAGGAGATCTTCCTGCGTCAGGCATCACGGCCTCCCTCAGACACTCACGCTGTGAATGGAATCGTCAGCTGCTTGCTGCTTTCATTCACTGGTGAGGAGACCAGCTGCCATTGGCCGAGCTCCAACGTTACCTTGGGTCGAGTCACTGCGGCCTGCGGGACCCTACGGATGATCCTGGTGTTTCAAGTGAGCCGCCTGCTACCACCCGGCTCAACTGTCTGCTATATCATGGTTACCCCGCAGAGATACGAAATACATTACAGATTTATGATATGTAACTCATCCCTCTCCCAACCTCCCAATCTGTTTCGCTCTCATCCCTCCCTCCCTCCCAATTGGTATGTGCTGATGGAATGTTAACGAATTATTAACCAAGCATGTTTTACTTTTTCACCCCGCAGAATTCCCCCTCGCCCCCTCACCGTCCTACCTTGTTAGCACACTTCATGAGTCGTACCCTGAGAGTGAACTGCCGGTGCGCCCTACGCGTCGGCCCACAGTAGCCTCCATCTCTTCGGGACGTGTTGGGAAGAGGGCGTGCTGAGCACCACCAGCATCATCAGCTGTGGTAGGTGATCTCTGTGGACAGGCCTTCACAGTAAGGATGTTGTGTCTCCATCACCTGCGTGCCACCTCCTCTCTCTTCATCCTTTGTTTCTTTGTACCACAAGGTTTCCTCCAGGAGGCTTCGGGGTTTAAAACGAGGCCATCGACCGTTTGAAAAAAAGAAAAAGGAATGCTGGCTGACATTCCCCCCCCCCCCCCCCCCATATAAACATTATTAAACTTAAAATACGTTTGGTTCATGAGCAGAAACATGCATCAGTGTATTTCAATTATCCTCCCCCCCCCCCCCCCCCCCCCCCCCACACACACACACACACACACACACACACACACACACACACTCCTCCGTGAGCCAACAACCGAAGTCATCGAAGCCGGAGCCCTCTTTTTCTCCCAGCGTGTTATAACATACCGTAAAAGTATTTTCATTCCTTGACAAACTCTTAAAGCTGCACTTTGACATCACACACGGTTTAGTGGGTCGCTCGACCAGAATGCAAAGATGACGTCGCATCCCCCAGGCTCCACGTCTATTTACAGAGCAAGGATTCATGAAGCCAGGGGAGTGCTCATTCACTAACCTTTACCAGCATGATCTCCTGATGAATGAGTGTGGGCCACTACCTAAAGAGGGACTGAAATGTTATCAGTGACAGTACGCCCCTCGTTGAATACCTCCCACTCACCATGTTCCCTACTGTGTTATATTACCAATAAACTACCCTAGTATTAATCTATTGCTCACCAGTTTCATATATCCCCCCCCCCCAAACGGCACAAAATTGGCCAGCCAATGGTGGTGATGCAGCTGCACATTACTCAGGTATTCACTCAGGTATTGGCCAATCAGAGGACACGAGATCGACAGCCTCGTCACATTCATTGGCCTTACGACAGATTCAACCACCGCATGGCATGGCATCGCATGGCATGACGTCGCTACCCGAGTCCACATTCTACCTACCTTGTCCATTCATTAGCCACATGGTCCACATTCTTGATTCCTGTTCTGTTTGCACCGTCCACAGTCTGGCTTATGTTCTGGCTAAAAGGATCCACCCACCTGCATTAGGGCCGAGGAAGGTATGCACCACAAGGAATACATGTACTTGACTTTTATCATTTCCTTCGAAAACTTTTCTTACTACGAACATTCAATGAAGTCCTGTGTCCTTATAACGTCAGCCAGGGGCCATACGTTCACTAAACACCCATAACATGTCTGTACAGTGATACGATCAAAACCTAAATCCTCATTACTTCACAACTCTCGACATTTGACCTCGTTGATGTACTTACTATCCGCAGACGATAACATGCCCAACACAACAACGTCATGACGGCTAATACACGTCCATGACAAACATCCTTTGCTTCATCTACTATCTACCTATAATCACCAAAGGATTCATTTCAAGGAAAGAGAACTGGTGTTATGCTCGTCCTCTCTAAAGGCTCCTGCAGCCCAAGGCTGCGCTTCTTCCAGTACCAGGGAAAAATACAGATTCCGTGCAATCGAAAATTTCTTTGACGCGATTGCACTCAGTGATACAGCTTCGCCAAATGACCTTACACTCGCGGTATAACCTCGAGCCAGCCGAGTCTAGTAACACCTGACTTGCATACTCGTAATAGTATGGAACATCTGACTTTTTAATAGGTTAGCTGTTGATGATTACATGGAAAATAAAATATATGAAATAAAAACATTAAAAATGATTCATTCGGTGCCTGACCTATTCCCATTGTTTGTATTATCTTTAAAATTCCTAACTAAAGTGTCTATTTACAGTGGACTCGAGTGTCAAGCGCTCTGTTACAATGCAAAGGAAAAAAAAGAGAGCCTGACATTTTCATTAATGGAATATACTGTATATCTAAATCAAAACTCCCTTTGAAAGAAATATCAAATATCCAAGTTTTACTGTTTTCTTATATATATATATATATATATATATATACATATATATATATATATATATATATATATATATATATATATATATCCCTAAGGATAGGGGAGAAAGAATACTTCCCACGTATTCCCTGCGTGTCGTAGAAGGCGACTAAAAGGGGAGGGAGCGGGGGGCTGGAAATCCTCCCCTCTTGTTTTTTTTTTAATTTTCCAAAAGAAGGAACAGAGAAGGGGGCCAGGTGAGGATGTTCCCTCAGAGGCCCAGTCCTCTGTTCTTAACGCTACCTTGCTGATGCGGGAAATGGCGAATAGTTTGAAAAAAAAAATATATATAGATAGATAGATAGAGAGAGAGAGAGAGAGAGAGAGAGAGAGAGAGAGAGAGAGAGAGAGAGAGAGAGAGAGAGAGAGGTTACACCGCGAGTAAAAAGTCACATTTGGCGAGGTTGTTTCTTTTGGTCAGTTGATGAAACGGCAAAGTACTGTCAAAGACACTCTCGCTTCAGAGAAGACCATCCTGTCCTTGCTACCGCGAGTAGCGCAGTCTTAAATCCGCAAAAGCCTCTGGATAAAGGGTTTTGGAGTTGTATATATATGAGTGTGTGTGGATGGGTGGGTGGGTGGGTGTGTGTGTGTTACCGCGAGTAAAAACTCACCAGCATCGAAGTTATGTATCATGTCTGTTGACCAAACCGAGTGAGAGACATCAGCAACCCATAGAGTAAGAGTGGTAAGAGTAGAGTGGCATACAGATGGTTCAGAGAGAATAACCTGCACACTGTTCATTTGAGACACCAATAATATCAGTCGTGGATTTGGAACTAAACATTCATCAAGATTCTTACACGTGTCTACAGTACTGCTGTCAACAACTCTAACTGGAAAAGCATTAAAAATCTTAACGATCTTGTTGAAGAAAAAAGAAAGGTACTTTGCAATGATTGATAACATATGGAAGATCATTCATTGAGAGAAGAGACAGACCAAGTGATTAGGCAGAGCACTGAAGAACACCGCCGTTGACAGGATAAGAGATGGGAAATATCTCTACTGACATTAACTTCGACTACAATAGACAATCTATATTGGAGAGAATGCAACAGAGGCCACGGAGAAGCCGAGAGACCAATGGAAGTTTAGAAAGGAAAGACTTGTAGTAGATCTTATCAAATGATTCGGCAGTGTCCAGGTGCCACGACTAATGACTCACCAAAATTTCTGAGAGTAGGACATTATATGAGGCATTTGGGAAGGATCACCAGCAGACCTTTGCATGACGAAAGCCATATCGGTGAGAAAACAGAAAGGAATGGGATTTTAAGCGAATGAAAGAGTGAGAGTTACGGAAAGTTGGAAGGACTTCGGAGATGGCAGACAACAGTATCATTCACCCGTACAGTTCTCTATCTACTTTCATATAAAAGAATAATTGCTGGCTGCTTATCAATGTCAAGCCTCGATTCCCTTCAGCACAAGACGAGCGCCGCACCTCTGACCCAGCGAGCCACATAACAAATGTCTTCCCCTTGACCGACGTGAGCCCTCTGGTGACTCACGCTCAAATATTGACCACAAATCCTGCACCAGGTGTCAAGACTCTACCCAATATGTTACACCAGTTACTTCACTGGATAATAACTAATATTTCACTGGATAATAACAATTATTTCACGATGATAACAGTCATTTAATAGGATAATAACACTTATCACACTAGGTTAGCGCAATTATTTCACTGGATTATGTGAAGAATTTTACTATACCAAATGGTGCAGGTCAGTTTCTGTAGCGATGGGCAATGTTGCTTATTTTCATTATACGCAAGATAAAGATGGCCTTCACACCTGCAGAACGTCATTGTCGTACAATCAACCCATAATACGTATGATACAAACACTCCTTTCCTTAACACACAGAACCATTTAACAATTTCTGTCTTGAATCATTTGATACGTATTTACAGTACCGCATTCATTTAACAGCCGAGTTCTTTAATTCATAAAACTTCTCGTATTCTATAGAAACCAAAACGTATGAAGGTTGGTTGGTTGTGTGGTTGGGCCTTAGGCCTGTCAGCTGCCCGGGTCATTAAGGCCGACAGCATCAGCTTACATCCACCAACCAAAAACTATCTTAAAAATATCTTCCACATTTTCTTCTAAGACCACATAAAAATATCTTCCACACCTTCTAAAACCACATACACTCTCACTAGGCATGTGGATCAGGTTAAGGTGTGTGTGTGTATATATATATATATATATATATATATATATATATATATATATATATATATATATATATATATATATTTTAATTTTCCAAAAGAAGGAACAGAGAATTGGGCCAGGTGAGGGTATTCCCTCAATGGCCCAGTCGTCTGTTCTTAACGCTACCTCGCTAATGCGGGAAATGGCGAATAGTTTGAAAGAAAGAAAAGATATATATATATATATATATATATATATATATATATATATATATATATATATATATATATATATAGACAGATAGATAGATAGATAGATATAGAGATAGATAGATAGATAGATAGATAGATAGATAGATAGAGAGAGAGAGAGAGAGAGAGAGAGAGAGAGAGAGAGAGAGAGAGAGAGAGAGAGAGAGAGTTAATAAGATGACCTACATTACCCCCTCAGTTATCCGTGCCGTCTCAGCTAACATAGAAAATTAACAGACGATTTTATATCACCATCTTTAAGTACACAGAAAACTTAGCATCATGAAGTCAAAACTGAAATTCTGACCATTGTAAGGTGGCGGTCCACACCAAGTGTCCGGCACCATGACAAGAGGATCTCTCGCAGCTTGTTGCTGGTTCTGCCGAAAGGAGCCCAAGCCTTCGTGCCTTGTGAACTAAGCCGTAGCGGTGACTGGTGAAGATCAGATAGCCAGGTAGAGAGAGAGAGAGAGAGAGAGAGAGAGAGAGAGAGAGAGAGAGAGAGAGAGAGAGAGAGAGAGAGAGAGAGAGAGAGAGAATGTGAAAATGGAAGCGAAAACGTGGTAGAAACAGACATGGACTTGATGAAAAAGGGTAAGAAATGAATGAAGGGAGAAGATTTGTCAAAAATAGATGACATGAATCTCTCTAAGTTCAGATGGTAATGAAGGTATGTGTTCTAACTTACCAGAGTATACTACAACCCACAACACTGTACTCCAACACCCCATATTGTGATAACTAATCACAATATACGCTAATAACACACACACACACACACACACACACACACACACACACACACACACACACAGATGTAAAGTCGAAAAATCCAACACAATATACTTAACATAACACAAGAAATCAGAATAAAATTCCCATCATAGTATGTGGTAACATTGTTACCCATCGAAAACCCCACGAAACTAAAGTTTACTGCAAAAACTCATTACATTAGATTCAAACAACCCAACACCATATATCTGGGTAAATCTAAGAAATTAACTAACAAGGCAAGCAACCTAACACACACAACAAGAACCTTTCATCATATCCCACTGTAGTCTTCGAGATCCCGGTGTACAGGACACCGCAAAAACCCATAAACGGTTTATGTCACCAATCTGTCCGTAGTACGCACCGTCTTGCTTCCACCATCCTATTAGAAGCCAAGTACAATACTGCACACCGCAGCAATGTTATATGCGACACTTCCCAGCGACTCGGCAACAGCATTCTTGCAGTCTGCAGTCGTCGTCTTGGATGAACCCTCTCCTGCTACCACTACCATATCAACAGTGCCATTCTAGCCGGGATACATCATGAGGCATTACGCAGCCAGAAATCTTAAGCCACCTGTCTTGCTTCATAACGCCAGCTTCGGTGGGACGCGAGTACTCTGACATCTCAAAAAATAACAGAGGGAAAACAATCGTGATGGATGGTCCCGGGTCTTCCCTCTCATCCCCGCCCGCCCGCCAGTCCGCTCCAGGTAATATTTCTCTCCCCTCCCGTAAAACAAACAGCGTCTACCGTGGCAATATCTCCAGAAAACCATCGCGGAGATATGTTGTCATGATGGTTATTATCCTTATTCGCGTCGCATAAATCTTGCTGGAAGCCACTGAGCTCCGACCTGACCACTAGATCGCAGGCCTTTAGAGCTTGACAGCTGCAAGAATTAAGAGGATCTTATGTACTACCCACTGCCTCGGGGTCGACGTCGTCAGACTCCAACTCGGTTGAAGAGGTACAGATATCGCCCAGTCCGCCGTGGTGCTCAGCCTGCCACAGCAGACACGAGCGGAGCCTGGCTCGTCCCTGCGCGCTCCTCTGCCTCGTATAGATCCACACGAAATGCATGGAATACGAGGAGAGCCAGCCAGAGTAGTTGCAAGAAACTTGCAGAAAGGTGCAACATTACTGGGTCGCTGGCATGTCCTCAGCCCCTGCAACTCTGCTAACCATAAACCTTGTGGGGAAAGTAGGACATTACTGGGTCACTACTACGTGCCCGACACCGGCAACCCTGCCAGCCATAAACCCTGCAGGAAGGTGGGACATGATTGGGATGTCCCCGGACCCTGCAACCCTGCCAACCATCAACAATTCTAATGTTGAGTGGAGACTAAGAATTATTTTTCGCTCCTGAAAACGATAACTATGAATGCATTACTATACCATAAGATTAAAAGAAATAATTAGATATTTCATGTAATCCAGCTTACTGCACAAGTCATTCGCCAACTCTAGATCCATGTATGTATAAAATGAGTATTCAGTTCAATGCAACATCTCTAGAACCCTCCCACCTAAACCTCTATACAATTAACCATCACCCCCACGTGAAAACAAAAAGTTTTACCCTACCTCACACTTCAGTAACCTTTACTCACAGGTCCCTCCACCTCCAACAAATGTGATACTGACGAAACACATGCACATTGGAGAACCCGACTAACACAAAACAAATGATTTCTCTACTTAGTAGTAAAATCCAACTCACCAGAAACCACACTCTCCAGAAAAACACGAGTGAGACTCCCCCGTCTACGCTTTGGACATCATCCTTCACAGCAATAGTACAAACAGTTTCAAGATATCCCAAGACCCTTCATGCCCACGATGCACCTGCTATAAAGAAGATACCGAGCCCTAACAACTCAGATGTCCTACACTCTCTGCACATAGACGCACACACATCACAACACTTTTTGAACTATGGTTCCAACTTGTGGACGTGGCCAACTTCTTCGGTACTGCAGGAGGCTCAGAAAGATGAGACTCTGGGGCACGAAGTAAGCAAGCAAGTACATATATATATATATATATATATATATATATATATATATATATATATATATATATATATATATATATATATATATTACCAAATTGGAGGTGGAAAGATGGAGTGAAAAAGATTTTGTGTGATCGGGGCCTGAACATGCAGGAGGGTGAAAGGAGGGCAAGGAATAGAGTGAATTGGAGCGATGTGGTATACCAGGGTTGACGTGCTGTCAGTGGATTGAATCAAGGCATGTGAAGCGTCTGGGGTAAACCATGGAAAGCTGTGTAGGTATGTATATTTGCGTGTGTGGACGTATGTATATACATGTGTATGGGGGTGGGTTGCGCCATTTTTTTCGTCTGTTTCCTTGCGCTACCTCGCAAACGCGGGAGACAGCGACAAAACAAAAAAAAAAAAAAAAAAAAATATATATATGTATATATATATATATATATCTATATCTATATATATATATATATATATATATATATATATATATATATATATATATATATATACGAATAAAGTTCATAGAAACGAGCACTTTCATAGAACATACAAACATCCAACAGCTAGGATCGAACCTAGGACCCCTGTTGATATATATATATATATATATATATATATATATATATATATATATATATATATATATATATATATATATATTCATGGTTGAGAGAGTTTAAAAGTGTGTGCAGATATGGCTTGGACATATGGGGACAATGAGTCAGGAGAGGTTAACAAAAGAGTATATGTGCGTCAGAAGTGAAAGGAACAAGAAGGGGTGGACCAAATTAGAGATGGAAAGATGGAAAAGATTTTGAGTGATCGAAACCTGAACATGGAGGAGTTTGAAAAGGCATGCATAGGAATGGAGCAAATTGCAACGATGTGAAATACAGGGGTCGACATGCTGTCAATGGACTGATCTAAGGCATGTGAAGCGGCCGGGGTAAACCATGAAAAAGACTATGGGGCCTGGTTTTTATGTGTATGTATGTATGTAAGTATATATATATATATATATATATATATATATATATATATATATATATATATATATATATATATATATTCCTATGAGTCCACGGGGAAAATGAAACACGATAAGTTTCCAAGTGCATTTCGTGTAATAATCACATCATCAGGGGAGACACAAGAGAGAAATATAACAGTCACTTGATATCCATCGAAGAGACGAAGCATCGCATGTTTACCAAATGGCATCCTAGCTTCGTCTCTTCGATGTATATCAAATGACTTATATTTCTCTCGTGTTTCCCCTGATGATGTGATTATCACACGAAAGTGCACTTGGGAACTTGGGTTTCATTCTCCCCGTGGACGCATAGGAATATATTTATATATATATATATATATATATATATATATATATATATATATATATATATATATATATATATATATATATATATATACATATATATATATATATATATATATATATATATATATATATATATATATATATATATATATATATATATGGGATATATATATATTCATATGGGAAACAGAAGAAGGAGTCACGCGGGGAGTGCTCATCCTCCTCGAAGGCTCAGACTGGGGTGTCTAAATGTATGTGGATGTAACCAAGATGTAAGAAAAGGAGAGATAGGTAGTATGTTTGAGGAAAGGAACCTGGATGTTTTGGCTCTGAGTGAAACGAAGCTCAAGGGTGAAGGGTAAGAGTGGTTTGGGAATGTCTTGGGAGTAGAGTCAGGGGTTAGTGAGAGGACAAGAGCAAGGGAAGGAGTAGCAGTACTCCTGAAACAGGAGTTGTGGGAGTATGTGATAGAATGTAAGAAAGTAAATTCTCGATTAATATGGGTAAAACTGAAAGTTGATGGAGAGAGATGGGTGATTATTGGTGCATATGCACCTGGGCATGAGAAGAAAGATCATGAGAGGCAAGTGTTTTGGGAGCAGCTGAATGAGTGTGTTAGTGGTTTTGATGCACGAGACCGGGTTATAGTGATGGGTGATTTGAATGCAAAGGTGAGTAATGTGGCAGTTGAGGGAATAATTGGTATACATGGGGTGTTCAGTGTTGTAAATGGAAATGGTGAAGAGCTTGTAGATTTATGTGCTGAAAAAGGACTGGTGATTGGGAATACCTGGTTTAAAAAGCGAGATATACATAAGTATACGTATGTAAGTAGGAGAGATGGCCAGAGAGCGTTATTGAATTACGTGTTAATTGACAGGCGCGCTAAAGAGAGACTTTTGGATGTTAATGTGCTGAGAGGTGCAACTGGAGGGATGTCTGATCATTATCTAGAGGAGGCTAAGGTGAAGATTCGTATGGGTTTTCAGAAAAGAAGAGTGAATGTTGGGGTGAAGAGGGTGGTGAGAGTAAGTGAGCTTGGGAAGGAGACTTGTGTGAGGAAGTACCAGGAGAGACTGAGTACAGAATGGAAAAAGGTGAGAACAATGGAAGTAAGGGGAGTGGGGGAGGAATGGGATGTATTTAGGGAATCAGTGATGGATTGCGCAAAAGATGCTTGTGGCATGAGAAGAGTGGGAGGTGGGTTGATTAGAAAGGGTAGTGAGTGGTGGGATGAAGAGGTAAGATTATTAGTGAAAGAGAAGAGAGAGGCATTTGGACGATTTTTGCAGGGAAAAAATGCAATTGAGTAGGAGATGTATAAAAGAAAGAGACAGGAGGTCAAGAGAAAGGTGCAAGAGGTGAAAAAGAGGGCAAATGAGAGTTGGGGTGAGAGAGTATCATCAAATTTTAGGGAGAATAAAAAGATGTTCTGGAAGGAGGTAAATAAAGTGCGTAAGACAAGGGAGCAAATGGAAACTTCAGTGAAGGGCGCAAATAGGGAGGTGATAACAAGTAGTGGTGATGTGAGAAGGAGATGTAGTGAGTATTTTGAAGGTTTGTTGAATGTGTTTGATGACAGAGTGGCAGATATAGGGTGTTTTGTTCGAGGTGGTGTGCAAAGTGAGAGGGTTAGGGAAAATGATTTGGTAAACAGAGAAGAGGTAGTAAAAGCTTTGCGGAAGATGAAAGCCGGCAAGGCAGCAGGTTTGGATGGTATTGCAGTGGAATTTATTAAAAAAGGGGGTGACTGTATTATTGACTGGTTGGTAAGGTTATTTAATGTATGTATGACTCATGGTGAGGTGCCTGAGGATTGGCGGAATGCTTGCATAGTGCCATTGCACAAAGGCAAAGGGGATAAGAGTGAGTGCCCAAATTACAGAGGTATAAGATTGTTGAGTATTCCTGGTAAATTATATGGGAGGGTATTGATTGAGAGGGTGAAGGCATGTACAGAGCATCAGATTGGGGAAGAGCAGTGTGGTTTCAGAAGTGGTAGAGGATGTGTGGATCAGGTGTTTGCTTTGAAGAATGTATGTGAAAAATACTTAGAAAAGCAAATGGATTTGTATGTAGCATTTATGGATCTGGAGAAGGCATATGATAGAGTTGGTAGAGATGATCTGTGGAAGGTATTAAGAGTATATGGTGTGGGAGGCAAGTTGTTAGAAGCAGTGAAAAGTTTTTATCGAGGATGTAAGGCATGTGTACGTGTAGGAAGAGAGGAAAGTGATTGGTTCTCAATGAATGTAGGTTTGCGGCAGGGGTGTGTGATGTCTCCATGGTTGTTTAATTTGTTCATGGATGGGGTTGTTAGGGAGGTGAATGCAAGAGTTTTGGAAAGAGGGGCAAGTATGAAGTCTGCTGGGGATGAGAGAGCTTGGGAAGTGAGTCAGTTGTTGTTCGCTGATGATACAGCGCTGGTGGCTGATTAATGTGAGAAACTGCAGAAGCTGGTGACTGAGTTTGGTAAAGTGTGTGAAAGAAGAAAGTTAAGAGTAAATGTGAATAAGAGCAAGGTTATTAGGTACAGTAGGGTTCAGGGTCAAGTCAATTGGGAGGTAAGTTTGAATGGAGAAAAACTGGAGGAAGTAAAGTGTTTTAGATATCTGGGAGTGGATCTGGCAGCGGATGGAACCATGGAAGCGAAAGTGGATCATAGGGTGGGGGAGGGGGCGAAAATCCTGGGAGCTTTGAAGAATGTGTGGAAGTCGAGAACATTATCTCGGAAAGCAAAAATGGGTATGTTTGAAGGAATAGTGGTTCCAACAATGTTGTATGGTTGCGAGGCGTGGGCTATGGATAGAGTTGTGCGCAGGAGGATGGATGTGCTGGAAATGAGATGTTTGAGGACAATGTGTGGTGTGAGGTGGTTTGATCGAGTAAGTAACGTAAGGATAAGAGAGATGTGTGGAAATAAAAAGAGTGTGGTTGAGAGAGCAGAGGAGGGTGTTTTGAAATGGTTTGGGCACATGGAGAGAATGAGTGAGGAAAGATTGACCAAGAGGATATATGTGTCGGAGGTGGAGGGAACGAGGAGAAGTGGGAGACCAAATTGGAGGTGGAAAGATGGAGTGAAAAAGATTTTGTGTGATCGGGGCCTGAACATGCAGGAGGGTGAAAGGAGGGCAAGGAATAGAGTGAATTGGATCGATGTGGTATACCGGGGTTGACGTGCTGTCAGTGGATTGAATCAGGGCATGTGAAGCGTCTGGGGTAAACCATGGAAAGCTGTGTAGGTATGTATATTTGCGTGTGTGGACGTATGTATATACATGTGTATGGGGGTGGGTTGGGCCATTTCTTTCGTCTGTTTCCTTGCGCTACCTCGCAAACGCGGGAGACAGCGACAAAGCAAAAAAAAAAAAAAAAAAAAAAATATATATATATATATATATATATATATATATATATATATATATATATATATATATATATATATATATAGAAAAGAATATATAGATATATATATTATTATTATTATTATTATTATTATTATTATTATTATTATTATCATTATCATTATTATCATCATTATTATTATCATTATTATACTTTGTCTCTGTCTCCCGCGCTCGCGAGGTAGCGCAAGGAAACAGACGAAAGAATGGCCCAACCCACCCCCATACACATGTATATACACACGCGTCCACACACGCACATATACATACCTATACATCTCAACGTATACATATATGTACACACACAGACATATACATATATAAACACGTACATAATTCATACTGTCTGCCCTTATTCATTCCTGTCGCTACCCCGGCACACATGAGATAACATTCCCCTCCCCCCGCATGTGCGCGAGGTAGCGCTAGGAAAAGACAAGAAAGGCTACATTCGTTCACATTCAGTCTCTAGCTGTCATGTATAATGCACCGAAACCACAGCTCCCTTTCCACATCAGGCACCACAGAAATTTCTATGGTTTACCCCAGACGCTTCACATGCCCTGGGGATAGGGAAGAAAGAATACTTCCCACGTATTCCCTGCGTGTCATAGAAGGCGACTAAAAGGGGAAGGAGCGGGTGGCCGGAAACTCTCCCCTCTCGTTATTTTTTTTTTTTTTATTTTCCAAAAGAAGGAACAGGGAAGGGGGCCAGGTGAGGATATTCCCTCAAAGACCCAGTCCTCTGTTCTTAGCGCTACCTCGCTAACACGGGAAATGGCGAATAGTATGAAGGAAAAAGATATATATATATATATATATATATATATATATATATATATATATATATATATATATATATATATATACATATTCTTTTCTTTTAAACTATTCGCCATTTCCCACGTTAGCGAGGTAGCGTTAAGAACAGAGGACTGGGCCTTTTTTGGAATATCTTCACCTGGCCCCCTCTGTTCCTTCTTTTGGAAAATTAAAAAAAAAAAAAAAACGAGAGGGGAGGATTTCCAGCCCCCCGCTCCCTCCCCTTTTAGTCGCCTTCTACGACACGCAGGGAATACGTGGGAAGTGTTCTTAATCCCCTATCCCCAGGGATAATATATATATATATATATATATATATATATATATATATATATATATATATATATATATAATATACATGCACCAAAAACCATAAAATGGGAATGACTACTTGCGAAATCTTTCGTATATTGCATCATCACACAATGTACTATAACGCAGTTATGACAGGTGAGATATATTCAGAAGACGCACACGGTTAAAAAGGAGGTTGATATGATGTAACGTGGAAAAACTCCGCCCACCTTGCCGACCGTTATACAGCAAGGCGGCGGGCGGGTGAGGGAGTGGAGGAGTGGGGGGACATGCAGAAGTTGCCTCCCAAGATTCGGTGATCAGTTTATCGTAATTCAAACGTCCACGGCTCACACTAATGTTCTGAATTAATTTTACCCGATACTGAATGTGACTCCTCAACAGTACTCTTGAGAACACGGTTTGTATTTATGAATTTATAAACAGATAAATAAACGTGGGGGCGCCAGACAACATACACACAGAGAAACGAATGAAGCCATGGTAAGGAGCCCAGAGGTGGGAGGGCTCCATCTGACCTCTCACCTAAGGTCACGTGGACAAGCATTTTTCATATATCAGATCCGTCATAAATTTTTTAGATCTAAAATGTCCTTAACTTTAATCCATGTTTTTTTTTCTCCCTCTTTTAACTAAGACTTTATGATTAATCAATATTTGAAAGCATTTCTTTCAAGAACACAAAGTTGGATTTATTATAGTGGAAGTTTCCTTAATCAATACAGTGGTCCAAAGAGGCTTTAGTGTTTTAAACATGATACTGAATGCACTACCTGTGAAGCTTAGAATGTTTTCTCTTACCAGAAATTATTACACCGAAGTCTTTTTCTTAATTTTTCTTTATTGTTTTTGCAACCGATTTGTCAACCTTTCCACTTTCTATATCCCCATTAAAATTCATACGACGTGGTGTCAGCTTACAAGTGGGACATTACTGATAGTAGCTTCATTTCCCATTATCAGTGTAAATGATTATACCAGAAACAGAACTGGCCCCAAGACTGATCCCCGTGGCACACCAAGTGTTATGTCTAACCAATTCTGAGGCTTAACCGATCACCATCACTCCTTGTTTACGGCCGCTCAACCAATATCTAACCATCGAAGAAAAAACACATTTGTAACATGAGTCTTAACTTTTGCCAGTAATCTTTGATGTGGTGACTTTATCGAATACTTTCTAAAAATCTAAATAAATGCCAAGCAGAATTGTCAGACATGTGCAATATCGTCTTGTCATGAATTATTATATTCCTTCCGTTTGATGTGCTTCATGTTAATATATACACTCTTATGCAAGAGAAAAGCACGAGTTTCTCCACTTTTGTATGATCCATGAATCTTTACGTATCGAGGGAGGGGAAAGGTAACGATGAGAAAAAAAGGGTAAGCGAGGGGAGGAAGGAGCAGAAATGGAAAGAGCAAAGGCAGGAGAGGTGAGATAAGAGACGTGAGAGAAGACAAAAGTGAGAGAGAAGTAAAGACAAGTGTAAGGAAGGATGATGGATCCTCCAATCTCATACCAACACCAGCACAACAGAAGCGTGTTCCATGGATGGAAAAATTGATTGGGAAAATATTAGAAAATACATGTTGAGTTTTATGGCCACTCGTGGAATTTCCCTCGTTATGAGCAAAGTAAAGTTGCAGAGTGAACCATTTTTATGGGGGTCTAACTTGAGAGTTATGCATCCTATACCATTTGAATTCTTTAGATACTGAGGCATCACTAAATGTTGTTTCATGAATATATGGTCTCAACTTTTCAAAATATGACCAAGGGTAAGTTGCAGATTAAAGTGTGACACCCAAAGACGGACGGACTGACAGACAATAACGGATGCAGCGATCCCCATGCTACACTGGCCACACAAATACGTGTCCTAAAAACACTTAGGCCTACGGCATATGGATCTCGTACCTTTTACCTGCGATACCTTGTGACTGACCTCCGACCTCCAGAACTTAAAGTGATGTAGGAGTTTTTCATTAGCATTTGTGGTAGGAGGTTGGTCTTTGTCCACTTACCGAGTCGTGATACATCGTGTGCTTTACCATTTAGTGGTATTCTACCTCACACGTGACCCTGTGACCTTAACATAGCACCAAGATATAGAACTTCTGTCGGTCGGATCAATGTTCATTAAAGTCATCAAACTCTTGGTGTATAGACATTAAGTAGCAATCTGGTATTACCAAGCTCCGCCTGCACGATGTTGCACGTTTAGTGAAAAGTCACCTTTACTAAGGATGCCTCAATAGTAGGACAGTCTAGCTAAAGTAGTTCTCACTCCAAAGGAGTCCACTTTCCTTGCTACTGAAATTAGTGCAGCATTGGACTGCAGGAGCTTTTGGAAAGAGGCAACAACAGAACTCTTTCACAGAAACCGGTCCAGGAGTAATTATCAATCAATTCGTTAAAGTAGCATTCTGGTACACGAGACCTGGTGATTGTGACCTTTGATACTGACCCCCTTAGACTTATTCAGCTGTAGATCGTTGTATGCATTACTTGTCACGCACGTATTTGAACCATATCCAATATGCCAATCATGACAAAGTGTGTACACTAGACCGAGAGGCGTGGACGAGCAGCGGCAAGTCACAATATCCTCTTTCTGTTTTCTCAAACAAAAACAAAAAAATAAGAACAAATAAAAAAGTTGAAGTAATAACTGCAACAGAAATAAAAGTGCTGGAGCAGGTTAGTAGCAGCAGACGCAGGAGTAAAAGATAAATACAAACATCAGCAGGGCGACAGAGGAACGAGACACGATCCGACATTACCAACACAAGCAACAGAACACGTCCATGTAGGGAACTGTTGAGCAAAGAGAGAGTTTGAGGATCAGCAGCAATACCTGAACACTCCAGACCAGCAAGAGAAGCCGATACGAATGACCCTGAAATCAGCATCAACACCACCACTAAAAAGTGGTGAACAAAATTCATGAATTCAAAGGCAGGCCTTTCGAAGTTAAGTCTGGGGGTATCATCCTTCCCCCTCACAAGACGCTGGTGCATCCCCATCTTGAATAGAGTTCAGTTTTGGTTCCTCTACTAATAAGAAAGACACAGACGGATTGGAGAGAGTAAAGAGGCAAGGTACGAATAAGGTTCCCGAACTGAAAAACAAATCCTATGAGGCCTATTAAACATCTTTATTTAGCTTAGGAAAGAGATTAAAAGGTGATATCATACAAGTATTCCATATCATTAAAGGCTTTGATTATATCGATCTAACACGCTACTTAAGGTTAGATTCGCCTCAGGTCACTCGTGGTAATGAATACAGACTCGTTTTACCTCAAATGAGACAAAGTACTTTTTCTTCAACAAGTTAGCTAACATATGGGGTGATTTACCAGTTAAGAGTACTCGAAAGCTCTACCATAGTTACGTTTGATAGACGTGATAAATATTTCGCTTTATATCCACGACTCACTATTTTCACCTTTTGAGTTATATGAATACTTTATTGCTTTACTTTTTCTCTTTGAAAAATCTGTATGCTTTTCTACTCCTACTATCAATGAGTTTCTGATCTCTGCCGCTATCGGAAAAAGCCTCGTTAAGACCCAATGGTCTGTTGCTGTTTGAATTCCTTTGCTTTCCTTTGGATAACAACGGTATACAAGTCGCGAGGATTAACAGCATTAACAAGAGGAGGGTTCATCGTCAGCAATAACAACAGCAGTAACAACAGTACAGATCATAATCAGCAAAAGCATTACACTTCACCTTGAGCATCACCAACAGGAGGAACAGTTCAAATTATCGTCAGCAACAGTATCAGTAACAACAGAACAGATCATCGTCTGCAATAACAGTAACAAGTACAGATCATCATTAAGAACAGTATCGTCACCACCAACAACAGTAGGAACATTATAGATCATCCTCAGCAAGAACGGCAGCACAGATCCTCAGCAACAGTAATCGTAACAACAGGACAGTTCATCGTCAAGAACAACAGCAGCAGTAACAACAGTTCAGATCATCCTCGGCAGGATATAACACTAGTACGAGAACAAATGAACCGCAGCAGTGAAAGTAGGTACAACGTTAGCAGGAACAACATGAGATTTTTTTCACCGGGAGCAGTTGGAGTGTCAATAGCAACAACGATAGTTTAGACGAGGAACAGCAGTAGTAACGATAATGCAGACCAACATAAGTAGCAAGTAACGAGGGCGCACACCAACAGCAGAGGCAGCAGTAGCGAGAGTTTAGAACATCAGCAGCGGTAACGAGAATGCAGACAAGCAGCAGTAGTCGTAGTAGTAATGACGAGAATGCGAACCAGCAGCAGCAACAGCAGTGACCACAGTAGAGACTAGCACCAGTAGCAGCATCTGGAGTACAAACCAGTAGCAGCAACTAGAGTAAAGTACAACTGCAGGAGCAGCAACGAGAGTATGGACCACCAGCAGCAGCAACGAGAGTACAGACCAGCAGCAGCAGCAATAACAAGAGTACAGTCCAGCAGCAACACTAACACCTAGAGTACAGTCCAGTAGCAGTAACTAGAGCACAGACCAACACAGCAACAATAGCAGCAACGAGAGTGCAGACCAGCAGTAACAGCAGTAACGAAAGTATAGACCAACAGCAGCAGCAGCAGCAGCACAAAAGTGGAGATCAGCAGCAGCAGCAGCAGCAGCAGTAGAGAACGCGGCAAGCCCAGGTCGGCCGGGCAGGCCAACTTTAAGGCCTGGCGACGTCGTACAATCAGCCAGGCACATGCACATTTTCTCCTGGCTTTCCTAATATACAGCGAGGCTGAGGGCACATAGCCATCCTTTCAATCAAAGAGACCACGGTATTGCATCTTTATATATTGGCTTCCTGCCGGGACCCTCATCCCTCATGGCTCCCTCAGGTGGGCGGCGGGCAGAGCCACCCGGAGGGCGAGGGAGCCACCCTCAGGGCGGAGGGGGAGTAGCCGTCCACAAGGAAGGGAGAGAACCTCACCCTCCGTCCTCCCAGCCCCGTACCACAGAAACCCCGTAATTCAATACTACGCGGCTAATGACATTACTATCGCGGTGACCACGGACATAATTACCTCCGTTACAACCACAGGTATTGTGCTAATGCTCTCGCGACCATCATCGCTGTACACTCTCTGCTGTATACTGGTAAATGCAATGTTCTCTTCTTGATAAACCATTATGAATGACGATGATAACACTAATAATGATTATAATAATAACTATAATGATAATGATAAAATCAATAATAATGATAATAATAATAATAATGATAATAATAATAATAATAATAATAATAATAATAATAATAATAATAATAATAATGTTGATAAATACATTGTTTTTTCGTAAGGGGATCAGTTAATTTCTCTATGTCATAACGTAGAATAACCTAATGATCTGTCCCACTCTCTGTGCTACATGTTCAATCGTCTCGACATCACCTGTATCTAAATGCGAGTTAATACATTAACTTCTAATCCTAATACCTGATCATTTCATTGGCTATTTTTGCCATTGTGTGTATGAAGCTAAACAATTCCACTTTTTCATTCATTTCAATTATCGGTCTTCATAATGAATGCTGCTGTTGTGCACGAGAGGAATCATGAATGACTGCGGCATTCACACGGTGCAGAGGGGAGTGAGGATATTGTGCGTGGCACACCTTACTTTAACCCCTTGAGCATGGCGGTACGGGAGCACGACAGTATGACTCCTGAGCACAACCGAATGATCCTTACGGATGAAGGCACGACCCTCGGTTATTTCAGCCTTTGACCCTTAAGGGTCAGGTCAAAGGGCAGGCCAACATACCCAAGGGTCGTACCATCGTGCTCAAGGGTCGTAACGTCGTGCTCATGAGGTGAATGGACAAACATGGGCTCATCATCTAAAAAGAAAAAAAAAACACAGGAAATGCCTCTGTAATTCATGTTCATTTCGGTGTAATTATTCATGTTCAATTAGGGAATATTTGCGTTGTGAGCCCAACTCGCCACAGCTGCAGTAATCAAGCCAAGTGCACAGCATTATTTGTGGTAATGAAGAAAGTTCAATTACACTAAAACACACACGGGCACACGACGGAAGCTTTGCTGGTAGGCCGTCCTCTGGCTGGCTGGCTGCCTCGCTCCCGCCGCTGGTTTGGTCTCAGACCTCACCTGGTTGGCCTCCATGCCTCGCACCAGCCACCAGCCGCAGTTGTATCGTTGCTTCCTGCCTGGGGATACTGAGTGAAAGTACTTTATCACTTACTCATTCGCTTGTTTCTTACTGGCACTTACGACGGGATTTTTGCTTAATGGCAGGGATAGCGCGTAACGCCCATCGCTGAAAAATCTAAAGTTATGAAGGACAAGTCCTGAGTTTTACATGTTGCTAAACATCATGTGTAGACTGAATGACAGCAGCCCACGTGGTGTGGGTGAGGTAAAAAAAAAGACAGACAGCTACCTGGGCCAAAGAAATGAAACTTGACAGCCATTGAAATTGCTAGGTCACTGCGCAAGCCATTACTAACCCTCCCTACACCCAAACGGGTAGTTCCGGTAATGTATACATACCTCCCTGGTCGGCGGCTGCCTACCATCTACTACCTGCCTGCTTAGAGAGAGAGAGAGAGAGAGAGAGAGAGAGAGAGAGAGAGAGAGAGAGAGAGAGAGAGAGTCTATCAATATTCAAACATTCCGGCAGTGAGTCGATCTCCGTGAGCAGTTTACATACAGCAAGAATATATATACTGAGCTTCCAGCCAACGCTCATGATGTATTAGTCTGGCCTCACCTCGGCGCACACTGATTTGCTTTCTCAATCTCAAAATGTAACTTATTTACATGAAATATTCTGGAGGAAAAGCAAATGAGGTAGAAAATAGGACTTGGGTTCACCTTTAACTAAACTAAATCCGTCATCCCTTCAGTCAGATGACAGCCTTAATCCTGTTTTACTGCTTTTGTTTGATACGGTTGAAGATAGTCAATCCTTCTTTACACCACTCACCTTTAAGACAGCTTAATATTACGAAAACAAACACTCGTAAATAGATAACCAGGTTTTATATATATATATATATATATATATATATATATATATATATATATATATATATATATATATATATATATATATATATATATGGGTAGAAAGGTTAAAGGAAGAGGGAAAGACATAATTAAGAGAACTCCACAGATTAGCTATTCGAAAGAACGTAACATAAAGATCAATCCTCGAGTGAGCGGTCTCTACACAAAATCTGTGGGAAGCAGCAGCCAGACGCGTACTTCCACTGTCGTGGGGGCAGGGATACATACTAAACACAGCTTACAAAACTGTGGCCAAAATAATACTTATAGAACAGAGACGGAACAGCAAAACCGAGGAGTACAGGGAAGGATGGTTGAAGACAGTTGATGCTAGGAGGATTAATGACCCGGAATGCTTTTGATTCCGCATCCGTTAATAGAAATGTTGAGGAAGAACCAATACAGATATGTGGGCAGTATCCCATATTAAGCTCATGAAAACAACTGCTTATAAGAAAAATAATTACGGCACATATACAGTACCCCCAGCTTTTGCGAAGCAGACTTTATGATGTTGAATGAGTGAACCTTAAGGACAGGTAATGGACGTAATGTCCAACATGTATATTTAATCACAGAGTTGAATTGTGTATTATGATGTAAATGGCGGGAGACGAGTACCTTGAATATATCGGGAGAGATTTCGTTATAGCACTAACAAATCCAACATTCCGAAATGAAGCACAGTCCAAACTGAGAGAGGAAAAATGTTCAGTACGAGAAAGAGAACGAGGCTTAGACGAAGGTGAGGAAGGAAAGTTAACTGGAGTGTGTGAAGCAACATCATCAGCATATAAGTGAAAAGGGTTAGAATTTAGATAGATAATCATCATTCATAAAAAAAAAAAAAAGAGGATAGGCGATAAGGCAGAACCCTAAAGAACACCACTGTTGCTATAAGAGGGGGAAAATCGCTTCATCAGCGACAACTGCAACAGAAGTGGCAGTAAAGAAGCTTGGCATCAGAGAACGGAGATAAGCAGAATAACCAACGGGAGGCAGTTTATAAAGCATATACTTATGCCATATTTTGTCTCATGCTTTGAAGATATCGGGGGCTACAACAAAATTTTCATTAAAATCCCTGAAAGAGTATACGAGATGGGTCACACGGAAGAGATCACCAGTAGACCTAGCACTGCAAAATTCATATAGGAGATCATGTAGAAGGGAATAGAATTCTAAATGCTTATGTTAGTGGAAGTTAAGGAGAGCTGAAAGACTTCAGAGACTCCAGAAGTGTGAGAAATAATAGTTCGATAGCTGGAAGGGTTAAAGAGTCGACTTTCTTAGAGATGGGCTGCACAAAGGCAGGAGACGGTTTATGTCCTGGTTTTTAGAAAGGCGAATTAGACAAGCAAGGATGAGTGCTAGTTCAGAGGCACTCTCCTTCTGGACTCAAGGATGTGTGTCGTCTGTGCCAAATGCTTTACTTTACTGAACTCAGCTTGCTAATGGTGACAACGAGAGCGAGAGGTGATTTTCAACGAGGCTCTAACATCCGTCAGCGTACGGAACGGATTACAGCACCGTCGAGGGCCTTCCCAACGCAGAGGAGCCCATTTTCCCTTGGTCCCACTTGGAACAGAGCCTTGTAGCTCCGACATGCCCATAAAAGAGGTCTAGGGGCTGTGTAACTAACTGTATACACACTCAGGGCCATCGTGGTTGGTTGGTGACTGAATTCATTTCGGACAGAGGTGCGACTATTCTACTGGGCCACATTCTTGGCATATCCCATAGGTCTAGACACCGTAGGTCTTACTGCAATCTATTCCTCTCCTGATCCACAAAGCTCACCCTTAACGTTCTTACCCTGGGCTAAACTTTACACCTTCCCTCTCCTTCCCCAGAGTCAAATTTTACCTCCTCCTCTTTTCTCTCGCGAGCCACAATCTACATCTTCCCGCAGGCCATAGTTTAACCCAACTCTTTTTGTCCCCGTAAGGCAAAGTATATATACTGCCTTCTTCCTGCAGTCAATGTTTACCTGCCACCCTAAAACAAAGTACACCATATATACCTCGCTCTCTCCACCCCTGGACTAGGGTTGCCCTCCTGCTTTACTCCCCATACAGTCGGCTCTTCACCTCACCCTCCTTCCTTCTTCCTTCCTTCTCCACGTTCACAGATACAATGCATCTCCAAACGCCTCAACTCAATATCTGGCTCAGCTTACATAAACAGGCAGCGAGGCCGTTGCACGTAAACTCATCCCCGAGGACAGAGTGGCGGCCTGACGCATGCAGAGTAAGGTGGTGTACCGAAATGCATCTTGACGGTACACTGGACCCAGTAACATAACCCTATGACACTTTTGAAGTGAGGGAGAGACTTTATCATCACCACAGTGACCAAATCGTATTACACTCAGACACAGTCTTCCTACAAACAGCTAGTCTCGCCACTGGAAAGCAACAAAGCTAAGTGTTCTCTGCAGGAGTACGTAAACATGACGACTTTCGCTTTCGAAAATGTGATTCTTATGACGATTACAGTGACGCGTCTTATACAGCTACTTATTTACCGGTGTCTCCTGTACCGCTGTAACCTTTACTGCTACAACCTATAATACTGAGCGTTGTTATACGGCAGTAGGCTGTACCCTGTACCGTTATACTGTACCTTCGCCTCTTACAAGAACACACCACGCTCACCACATTATCCTCTCTCTCTCTCTCTCTCTCTCTCTCTCTCTCTCTCTCTCTCTCTCTCTCTCTCTCTCTCTCTCTCCCTCAAGCTATCTATATCTATCTATCTAAAATACCAATCTATTCATTTATCAATATCATCCATTTTTAATTGCAGGCTGCCGAAAAGACGACACGTAAGACTAAAATAGTTCTCAAAAACTATGACTAAAATGGAAAAGAAATCTGGTATTATACCGTTTACAGAATTTGCTCCTGATTCACTTTCCTGTGAGAGTCAGCCCTCCACCGCCAGCTCTAACGAACAACATTCGTACATCTCCGTCTGGTGTACCGCAAGTCTGTAAAGGTGCCGCTGATTTCTTGGTGAAAGATGACGATGGTTTCCTGTTTTAATCTATACAGCTGTAATATAATACTGACGACGGTTACAGGTGAGTACGTACTCATGAAAGCTTATGACAAGATCTTGTCAAAAGGCAGGAACAGCGCGTAGCGCTCACCGCAGGACAATTTAAAACTATTAAGAACGAGTCATGTGACTCACGTGTTGTGAGGCGTCGTGTTGTGAGATGGAGATATCCTATGTCTGTGAGCTGCCAGTTTGCAGCCTATGTGTGGGTAGGGCAGAAAGATAAGTTACCTGGGCCAAAGGAACTAAACTTGGCACCCACTGAAGTTCTCTCTGTTGTGTCACGAGAGAGAGAGAGAGAGAGAGAGAGAGAGAGAGAGAGAGAGAGAGAGAGAGAGAGAGAGAGAGAGAGAGAGAGAGAGAGAGAGAATCAACAGAAAAAAAATATTATCAAAAAATCAATGTTACATGATAAATCTAGGTGGAGGTCTGACAATACCCGGGAGGATGGGCCGCGAGGGAGCGATCACAGAGGGAAATACTGCCTGCAGAGCCTTTGCTTTGCTCGTGCCTGAACTCAGATGGTGAGGGAAGAGGTGCCAGTCACCCCCAGGCTTTCTATATGGCTCGCCTCCTCACAGAGCTTAGATGACGGCTTTGTAGGCAAAATGGACTAAGTAGAAATAAAAAGCATTTTATATATTTTTTTTTTTTTTTTTTTTATACCTCGTCGCTGTCTCCCGCGGTTGCGAGGTAGCGCAAGGAAACAGACGAAAGAAATGGCCCAACCCCCCCCATACACATGTACATACACACGTCCACACACGCAAATATACATACCTACACAGCTTTCCATGGTTTACCCCGGACGCTTCACATGCCTTGATTCAATCCACTGACAGCACGTCAACCCCTGTATACCACATCGCTCCAATTCACTCTATTCCTTGCCCTCCTTTCACCCTCCTGCATGTTCAGGCCCCGATCACACAAAATCCTTTTCACTCCATCTTTCCACCTCCAATTTGGTCTCCCACTTCTCCTCGTTCCCTCCACCTCCGACACATATATCCTCTTGGTCAATCTTTCCTCACTCATTCTCTCCATGTGCCCAAACCATTTCAAAACACCCTCTTCTGCTCTCTCAACCACGCTCTTTTTATTTCCACACATCTCTCTTACCCTTACGTTACTTACTCGATCAAACCACCTCACACCACACATTGTCCTCAAACATCTCATTTCCAGCACCTCCATCCTCCTGCGCACAACTCTATCCATAGCCCACGCCTCGCAACCATACAACATTGTTGGAACCACTATTCCTTCAAACATACCCATTTTTGCTTTCCGAGATATATATATATATATATATATATATATATTATATATATATATATATATATATATATATATATATATATATATATATATAATATATATATATATATATATATATATATATATATATATATATTCGTAGTTCTCTGTAAATGTACGAGTAACAATTATTCGTAGGATTTGTGCTGCCGTTATTAGCTGTGTGACCTTTCGCGTTACGTTATTACCAAGAGCATAAAGCCTCCAGCTCTCCCACGGCGTAAGCTGTACAGTACACATGGGAAACACTGTTGCCAGACGACCCCCCCATCCTCATGATCTGGAAACCAATGGCGTCTGTGACCGGGCCAAGAGAACGACAAAAGCTACGCTCGCTCAGCAAGATGCGTCCGCTGATTTATGACATCGGACGCCTAGTATTGGAAAGATCTCAATAGCGGATTGATTCAGGATAAATTAGCCGTTTCAAAACCATTAATAGATTTATTTGAAATGTTGCACCCAGTTCAGGATAACAAATCAGGCCTTAAAATCACCGGCCCTGTCGGTGTATAACACCGAAAATGAGGACTTCCGATACGTATTATATTAACAATTTACTTACATCTGTAGGAAGGAAAAGAGTATGTTGGGAAAGTACTCTACTGATTTTTGCTTTAAAATCAACGATTTATCTGGCCGTGTTTAAAGTATGGGCCGATTACATAGCGAGTGTGTATGGTGGTCTCAGACTCATCATAAACACCTGAAGAAGGTGCTAAACATTTCGGTTGGTGGATGTTGCTTGACGATGATGCCCTTAATGACCCTGGCAGTTGACATGTCTCTTGCTCAACCAACCAACCGTCTTTATGGAGCACTGTCTATATAAGCAGACCAAACCACTGACGAGATTACTTCTGTGCGCTGCTGCATCGAACAATTTCATCATCCACCAACATCAATCAGCCAGCAAACAACGTATCGTCATCAGTGAGGATATTGTAGGTATATTCTGCGTGGAACCTTCCTTAGAAGTGATCTGACCCCTCGAGCACGACGGTGTGACCCGTGAGAACGAAGGTGTGACCCCTGAGAACGAAGGTGTGACCCCCTGAGAACGACGGTGTGACCTTTGAGAGAGACGGTGTGACCACTGAGGACGACGGTGTGACCCTTGAGAACTACGGTGTGACCCTTGAGAACGTCGGTGTGGCCTTTGAGAACCACGGTGTGGTCTTTGAGAACGACGGTGTGGCCTTTGAGAACGACGGTGTGGTCTTTGAGAACGACGGTGTGACCCTTGAGAACGTCGGTGTGGCCTTTGAGAACGACGGTGTGGCCTTTGAGAACGACGGTGTGACCCTTGAGAACGTCGGTGTGGCCTTTGAGAACGACGGTGTGACCCTTGAGAACGACGGTGTGACCCTTGAGAACGACAATGAGACCTTTGAACATGACGGTGTAAACCTTGAGAACAGCGGTGCACATCTTGAGCCAGACGGTGCGACCCCTGAACACCTGTGATGCAACGCTGGTGAACAAACGTATATAACCTTTGAGCGTGAGAGCTTACATACACCTTGGGTTATGACAGCGTGGCCTTTATAACCTTACTACCTTCAAGGGTCTGGTTAAAGACCCGACCATCACAACACAATAGCCGTCCTGTCTTGCTCAATGGATCAATCACAATCTAGCGGTTCGTTACTGCTATATACGTAACAAGCGTCGCAGTGCCCCCCCCCCCCCCCCTTCCTTTACTACAAGCATTCATTCTCATCACGATTGCTCTCACCCGCGCCTCTTTAATCACCGGGAGGGAGAGGAGAGAGCGCGGCCATCACCACTGCAAGTGTGCCTCTTAAAATACAATGCTTCTCATTATAGACCCCGTGCTCCACAATGTTTACTGTGTCAAATATCTAATGAGCACTTTGTCACAGATTTACAGCAGGTCATACCGGCAATTAATTTTGCAGGGAGAGAGAGAGAGAGAGAGAGAGAGAGAGAGAGAGAGAGAGAGAGAGAGAGAGAGAGAGAAAATCCTATATTCTGAATACCCTATTTGTACTGTACTGGGAGGGAGGTCTACACTCTTGAGGGCCCCTTCTTTACTCCATTCATCTCGTACACTGAGAAGAAAAAATCTTCACATCATCTTTAATAAATTTCTCGCTTGATTTCCCGTTAAGTTCAGTGGCTGTCTCGCCTAACCATCAAGCTGGTTAGAAACCTAAAATAACATATGGTTTTCCTTTTCATAAACTCAACATCACACTCCGAGGTACAATTCATTTTCATAGACTTCTTTATTCCCTTTACACCTGTCGCTTATAATGTTATCTAATGAAAAGCTCTTTACGTTAACAATGATTTGAAATTCTACTGACTGAGTTCGGCAACACGGCTCAATATTCGATCAAGCATATCAGTTCTTCATACCCTTACTGCTACCGTACTCCTTAGTCTACTACAGAGAAAAGTTATAACGTAAATGTTTCGTTTTGTGACCCCTTAATAATCTACTCCTGTACTCCCTTCCCTCATGACGTGTACAAAGAGGCCTGGAGCAGCAGTCCTGAGTTTTGAAAAGAAAATTGGTGCTCGTGGCCGCGCTTTAGCTCCTAGTTGTGTGTGTGTAACGACTACTTGCGATTACTGATTGTGTGATACGGGGGAGAGTGTTTTCGTGTTGTCCCGTCTCGTAATGCTGTATACACTTTACCTAAGTGTGTACAATCTGTACACACACACACACACACACACACACACACAACACACGGGCACCTAAGCCTGGTGTCCATTCATCTACCTATAGCATAGAGGGAATGATGAACACGTGAGCTTGGTGTGGAACGACTGCCGTGCCCAGGACTCGAACACCTGCCCATCCAACCGGTTGTTGATTCATGGTCAGTAACGCTAACCACTACACCATGTAGGTACATGTGTGTGTGTGTGTGTGTGTGTGTGTGTGTGTGTGTGTGTGTGTGTGTGTGTGTGTGTGTGTGTGTGTGTGTGTGTGTGTGTACGGTCAAACTGCTTTGTATATCATATGTAGTATAAAGAATATGGAATGTTTATTCGTAAAGGATACTCCAGAAACAACTTTACTTCTCAATAATTACAGTGGTAAACTACCTACAAATAACTGATATGAAATGCCGGTACATGTAATGAAGAGTAGCAAAAACATTAGACATTTACAGTAATCAATGATGTGTCGGCATATAATAGAAATTCACTTACAAATCTGCTTTTTTTTTTTTTGGAATATCCACTTAACAGTAGCAGACCAAATAATAGCAGAATTAAGTTAGGACATCCCTTTCTGCCACACCCTTCACCATCCTCCCAGTAACACCAGGATGTGTATACACCGAGACACCGATCCTAGATCGGTGGCCGGCTTCGCGGAGTGAAACAGCCTCAAAGGCTTCGTATAGTATCCTGCCTGAGCACAGAACCTTGTCAAGGACTGTATGGGAACTTCGTAAGATCTAATATGTTATTTCTTCCTTTTTGACTATTTGCCATTACACACGTTGATGTCTGATTTGAAGCAATACTTAATTAGAAAAAGTGAATGAGATAGAAAACGTATCTTTATATTATACTACACCATACTTGACATTGAGAAGGTGTTCGTTTTCGCTCTACACGTCATACTTCACCTCTACTGACACTACCATCAAGGCCTGACACCTCTCACCTCACTACACATCAAGCTGGTCATAAGTGGCTTGTAACTTCAACCCCAGACTTAAGTGATCACGAGGGGATTCAACTCTCTCCACAGTCTAGGTCAACCTGGATCACGAGGAAAGTGTCACTACTACACACGCCTGGTCATAGATAACAAGGAAAGTGTCACTGCCACACAGCCCTGGTCATAGGTCACAAGGAAAGTGTCACTGCTATACATCCCATGTTACAGGTAACAAGGAAAGTGTCACTACACATCCAAGGTCACAGGTCACAAGGAAAGTGTCACTACACACTCCAAGTCACAGGTCACAAGGAAAGTGTTACTAAACACCCCAGGCACAAGGAAAGCGCTACTGCACAGCCCAGTCTACATGTTACAAAAGAAAGTATTACTACACACCCAAGGTCACGGGTCACATGGTGAGTGTCACTACTCACCCCAGGTCACAGGTCAAAAGAAAAGTGCCACTACATACCCAAGTCACAAGTCATATGGAAGGAGCCACAAAACGCCGCAGGCCACAGGTCACAAGAAGAGTGCACGTACATACTCCAAGTCACAGGTCACATGGAATATGTCACTACACACCCCAGGTCAAGCTGGTCACATGGAATATGTCACTACACACCCCTAGGTCAAGCTTGAGACGGAAAAAAAAACACAAGATCATAAAACAATGGAAATCAAAAGCGATTTTTCCCTCCAATTATCCAGTGAACCAACGTTTCCAGGTAATTTCAACAATTTACAATATATTCATGATTCCACGTCAGCCGATTTTCTCTGGACCTGACGAAATTTAATATTCTTATTCTTGTCGATATGAAATGCAATCAGAACCCTCACGATTTTTAAAGATACCAATCAACAGTAACTGACTTGTGGTGGAGAAGGAATGCCCACCACAGATTTAATTTCCACTGCTCTCATATCTGCCACGTTGTCAAATAAGATGCATTGAAAGATTTGGAAATAATCGACAAAAAGTATCAAAACTTTCCCACATCAACGTACAAATATCTAATTTTTTTCTCTTACTTTTGGATAAGGTTAAACCCAAGTAAAATGTCAATACTGGTATGCAATTCACGGTTGCTGAAATGGAATAATTCTTTACATCAATTCCTAAAGAAAAAGGCATCTCAGTGAAAGACAGAGAGCCATGTCAGGCGATGGTCAACTGTACAGTAGGAGACAGTAAAGCAGGAGACATTCAGCAGTACAACAGAAGACAGTCAGCTGTACAGCAGGAGACAGTCAGCAATACAGCAGGATATAGTCAGCAGTAAAGTAGGAGAAAGTCAGCTGTACAGGTGGGGGGGTAAGTTTATACTTTCCACCTGAAGATACGTCGATGTAATGGACGACAAAGTATGGCTGAGAGGAAGTGAAGCAGCAATTGCCTGGCTGAGGTGCGGGGAGAAGAGGCAGTTATCTAGTCATTCACAGATCCACGAAAGTAACAGCAGATGAAGCAGGCAAAGATACCACGGAATAACAGACATAAAAGTGAGAGATTATGGTTATGAAGATCTCTTCTACGTTCCAGTCAATACCTCTACCTTAAATCTTGTCTAACAGTACAGCGACCATGGACGTATTTCTTCATACGCAAGAGTCGTTAACAGGAGGACACCAAACACAGCCTTCGTAAGACTTGGCTGGGGAAAATAGTGCCAAGCACAGCAAACTGTAGATTACAAGTCACTGGACCCTTTTATTTCCCCTCCTAAGAATCGAAGCCTCAAACACACGGAACACGTGGGCAGTACGTGGAGTCAAACAACAGTTGTGAGAAGGTCCACAAAGGATTATCTTCGCCAAGTTTCACTCAAATGACCACTGGCCTGGAAGAAGAGGGTCTCTAAGCGTTTATATCCAAATGTTCCATTTTTCTATCTTTAGTAACAGTGGTACTCTACAGTAACGTGCGGCCTTGAAAACTAAATCAAAACAGGAGTTCATAAGAAAATACACCTCCGTGGTGCAGCGGTGAGCGTGGCTGACCGTGATGGATTCACGGGACGCCCGGGGTCGAGCTTAAAGATTCGAATCCTGGTAGCGTCAGTTGGTCCCGAGTCAATCCAGCTATCTATCTTCTCCTAGAAGGAGGTTGGTCGCTAAATTATGTACCTAGCTTACGTTAGGTGTTGCATATATATATATATATATATATATATATATATATATATATATATATATAGAGAGAGAGAGAGAGAGAGAGAGAGAGAGAGAGAGAGAGAGAGGGGGGGTGGGAGTTAATGAGGTTATCCGTGCGTCTCAGCTAACATACACAAAAAACAATATTCCCATAGTTGCAACAAATTCATCCAGTCTCAGAAAAAATGGTCAATTTACATAACCAATTTTTTTCAGTCACTGACAATGGCAGCCCTATCTTATAACATGCACCCTCGGAAAATAAAATTTCTTTTAAAGTTAAAATGTTTCTTAAAAGTTTCGACTTATTCGTCCAAGGTTTTTAGGGTAAACCAGCACCTTTTCACTTCAAGAGCCAGTCGTCGTCATGGACAACATGTGATAGAGGAAAAAAAAATAGCAAAGAAAATGGCCCACTCAGAGAGTAAGGTCGTGAAGTTATGATCAAAACAGACGGCTCATCTGGTTACGAGGGGAAGCGTAAAGGATTTTTCTCTATATACCAGTGGCGAGCATACTGTTAAGACAGCCATACTGGGCATCAAGTGGTTTTGAAGAAAGACACAGAAAAAAGGGAAACATACAAGCAGTCATTACCTGACAAACGAGGTAGCGTCAAGAACAGATGACTGAGACTTAGAGGGGGGAAAAATCCTCAAGAGGCCCCCTTTACTGTTCCAGATTTTGGAAAATGAAAACAGGAGGGGAATCTTCCAGCAAAACCTGCTGCCAAGTTGCATTCAATTTGGCCATGTGCTTGGATTGTATGTGTGTGTTTGTGTGTTTCTATCTTTTTCCAACATACTCCATCACAATCTATACTCTCCTTCCACCACACTCTTACCATATATCATCATATCCCCTTCCAGTATACCCTATCATACTTTACCTTACCATCACCAGTTCATACTTCCATCCATTATAATTCATTAGGATGTCATACCTCGCCATATCCTCCCACCCATCATGCTTCCAGATCCCACCACACTCCATCATACTCCTTCCTATTAACACTTAGCCCTCATACCTTAGCAGACGTGCCATCACATTCCCACATTACACCACCCTCCTCGTCAGGCTATCGGCCCCACAGCTCTTATCGACATTTAAGAGTAATTTAAATATCTTATGACATTAATTTCCCTCCAGCCAGTTTTTTACTGCATCGATTCGTTACACAAGAAGGGTAATTAACGTCAAGGACTATTTCCTCATTTTTTCCTCTTCTTTAAGCAGACATGTTTCTGATTGCCAATATACTACTTTTTATCATGATATCATGATACATTACGACAGTTTATGAACAAGTAGAAATATCGTTATATAATTTTCATCTAAAGTATATACATGACAAAAAACGAGATTAAACTAAACGCTACAAATGTGTTACTGACAAAGAGGAAGAGAAGCGAACCAAAGCCACGGGAGAAATTAGCGAAAAACGAGTAAGCATGATTATGATCATATTGTATCAGCTTGTCTGGTCGTGTTATACAGAGTGGAGTAGGTAATGAAGTAGGGACAAAGGGTAACATATGTGAGGGAGAATGGGAGTAACGATGAAGGTGTCTGGTGTGCAAGTGCAGGGAGGTGCACCTCTAGTGAGGGAAAGAAGAGTGCAAGCGAGGGAGGGAGGAGTACTAGTGAGGAAGGGTGGAGTGCCAGTGAGGAAGGGTGGAGTGCCTGTGGGGGGGGAGTGGAGTAGCAGTGAGACAGAGTGGAATGCTAACGAGGGAGGGCTGAGTGTCAGTGGCCGTTAATCACGGCCAACTGTTGATGCCAATCAACCAATTTTCTGACCATTGAAGTACACCTCCATCTCTACCATGTGAATATACTTCTGCTGGTGATATTTGAAGAAGGATTTTGTCGTATGTTTTTTTGAAAGTCTATGCAATTTACCTCCATGTTAATGATACCATAAGAAAAATCAAGAAGACTTATCAGATATGAAAGATTTCGTACAAAAAAAAAAAAAAAATGCTGCAAATCGTTAATTGATGATCATTTAAATTATTGTCTGGAATGATGGTTTTTCATAGATTTACCAACTATAAAATCAACCTAATTGGGCGAAAATATTCGGGCGGGGACGTATTATCTTTTTTTGATATGGGCGTTACAATGAAAACCTGCAACCCTCTGGAACTTTTCATGCAGTAAGTAGCAAGTGCCTTACTGAAAGGAACACTCAAGCACCTAACCATCTCAATTTCAACTTCTTCCTTTGAGCTTGGATAAAACTTTTCAAAACTTACCGTTTTACTTATTTCTATTTCATGTGATGTGAACAGCTTTGAATGTGTGAGTCACTATGTCGCAAAATGTTCTTCGTTGTTAGCAATGGGACAGATACTGGAACATTAGCTACGTGTTTTATACGGACGCAGAGAGAAAATATACGAGATCTTTTTCATGACTGGGTCAGCTCACACTACTCAGGGCATAATTAATGAACCACTTGACTGGCCAATGATTCTCCTGCTTCTACCATGAAATTCTCCAGGGTTTCCTTTGCTACTTTCAGCAATATAGGCTTCATTCAGACGTTCACGATGACAAAAGTCTATCATTCTTTTTTTTACTCATATCCTAACTGGACAACGGAACTAAAGCAGCCAGTCCTCACCTCATACGAAACATACAAACGACAAAGAACAAAACACAAAATCCTGAACAACCATATATACAGCACAGATCCCTCGAAGGAGAGTGAGAAACAGCAGTAACGACCACTGTGCACTTCGAAGCTTCAACAACATTTTGGTAAAGTCTAGCGAAGTCTCCAGTACAAACTCTTTAGAGCTGAACCTTCCCCAGCCAATCACCAGGACATTGTGCAGCTTCCTTGACGACAAAGCAAAGTTGAAGACATCAAAGGACTTAACTTTGAAGTGAAGAGCGAATTCCCTCACGGGAGTTGCTTCGATATGTCTAATCCAAGTACTAGGAGGAAAACATGCGGGATATGTTGATGACACAGATAATTATATTCAAAAATTTCGGCAACAGCTATGGAATGACGAGAGACTTGTGAATACCAGAGGAAAATGAGGAATCACAGATATAAGGCTGAGGTAAACCCATTTCAGGGGGCAACAATTGCACAATTACCGTCCAAAATCACATCATGAATTCAATAATCAGGGGCGAAACCCTAGACCTTATCACTGTGACAGAGAGATTTATTGCTACGAAAAAGATGAAGAGAGAAAAGAAAAAGAGAAATCAGAAATATTAAATGAGAAAGCTCCGGAAATTAAGTCAATAATCACACCCCATTTACATAATATCGATCACTTCTCTGTAGCTCTACCGTACGTCAGTACAACATTATTCCAACTAGTCCATATGGAAGCACTCACGACTGACACTATCTTACCGATCAAGGTCAGAATCACCAACCTGACGAGGATGAAGTAACGAACCTGGACACAATGCTGCACTGTTTATCCTAAGAACCACACAGCAGCTAGACGCAGTGACCCAGGATGTATACCCAAAATCAAACAATTGCCTACGTAGTCCACAGTACGAGAGGAGAGGAAGTCAGGATTTAAACAACGTGGTGACATTAACCCAGTGATGGAACAGCCAGACTCCCACTCATCTATCTCTCTTTTCTCCCTTCTACTCCTGTCCTACTCTCCTTAAAGAGATTTTCCCCTGGTGTGAACAAAAAGCGAGTAACCAACCAAGAGCAGCGAAATACCAAAAGAAAAAATGATCTTGCAGTAGGAGAGACTTTGAAGTATGGGCGAGGAAGAACTGGCTCCCAGTGAAGCAGATGGGAGGACTGGTAAAGGAGTGTAGACGGCCAGTGAAGGGTGAGGAAATTTCGGGTGAAGGAGAATGGATCATCCCTGGAGATAAGCGGCGTGTCGGAGTTGACATACCCCCACACATCTACCTACATCACCCAGACACATCCACCTTCGATGTAGGCTAATCATCCCTTACCATACAAGGCCCTGACTTTCTACTTCACTCAACACACACACACACACACACACACACACACACACACACACACACGGGCCTCCGTGGTGTAGTGGTTAGTGTTACTGACTCTGAGTCACCAATGGTCAGGCTGGGGTCGGACCGGCATGGGTTCTAATCCTGGTCGTAGCAATCGGTCTACAGCCAACACAGATGTTCATCCTCTCCAAGGGTCTACTCGATAAATGGGTTCCAAGCTTAGGTTTATGTGTGTGTGTGTGTGTGTGTGTGTGTGTGTGTGTGTGTGTAAATACAAAGATAGGAGTAAAGAAATAGTGCACATATAAAAGGTTGAGAGACTCGGTAACACGAAAGTAAAACTTTCTCCCTGTACCACACAAGTAATAACCTCACATACACACGTAATTTTCACCTACAAACACATGTATTTTCTTAACTGCTTTAACAAAATAGCACGCAGATAACATTAGCTTCCTTTCGTCATAGAAAAATGAAAAGGTAAATCTAAAAATACAGATCTAACCATAATGAATTCATCACGTTGCTCTATTATTGATGTAAACATAATCTAGAATTTTTGCTGTAATTCTGTAAAGAAATTAATTGGATATTTGCCAGTATTTGTAATATATGCTTACGATTAAAAGCTACATTACTATCTTCATCGACAGCTTTACGTACGAAGACTTACAGTTGACTGCTTACCATGGTAAGGGTTGTATGATCTTCAGTTAAAGGTAACTGGCCCCTACCTTAAACGTTTAGTGAACATCAGCTACCAGCTTACTCAAACGTTTATCAGCTTTAAATCTCTGTTTCATGAACATCAACTGTGTGCGTGTGTGTGTGTGTGTGTGTGTGTGTGTGTGTGTGTGTGTGTGTGTGTGTATGTGTGTGTGTGTGTGTGTGTGTGTGTGTGTGTGTGTGTGTGTGTGTGTGTGTGTGTGTGTTTTGTGTATTTTAGTCCATCCATGTGTGAACCCTTACTGTAGCTAAATGAAGTGTATCAAACGAATACAGTAATTAATTTCCAACGTTCGGCTGAATATTAATGCTCTTTAGGGTCTTCAGATAAACGGTGCTCGGGTTTTGAATGAATGCTTTGTAGGTTTCTGCCGACAGCTATCTGGTTTGTGATAGCAGGAGAATCCTCAGTAGTCTGGTGTAGGCTGGTCCTAACACCACAGCTGAAGATGAAGAGAAATTCGTTGATTGTTTGGGCTTTCGGCCTATCGGTTGCCACAGATGGTCAATAAGAACGTCAAGGTACTGTGCATCCACCAATCGAGATATCTTATAACACCTTCTTCAGGTGTTGAGGATAATCTCATTACGTATGTGGCCCCTGAGGTGTTGGTAGGTAGGACCAGCCACCATCCTCATAAAATGACCGAGGACTTGTTAAACTGTGTATATAATTTGGGGCCACTTGTGTCATACTAGAGAGTGAGGATTAAACCTTAAATACAGATGAGAACTCAAATGACATATCAGTTACTCTGAAATGCCATTTTTTCCTCCCTTGCTGCGTGATATGAACTGATCTTACTGCATAAAATATGCGATGAAATTGTGTGAAATGGAAATGCTAATTGAAAGCTTATGTCATAACTGCTTTAAAAGGCTTCTACGTTACTCATTTCGGTGGTAACTGAACATGTGAACCCTCGCTCGTCCACCTCTTCATCAGAGAGGTCGTGTATGGGGCCGATATAGCCGGGCGGCGGTGCATACCTCGGCTGAGGGTCAGGGCCCTACAAGGGGGACTGAGGGAGATGTGAACACGAAGTGTTTTGTTATCCTAGGATAGAGAAGAACACCGGATGTCAACGGCAGGATTTCCCAGGATATGGCAGAATATCGGATAACAACAGCAGGATCTCCGAGGATATAGTCAGATGTCAACAGTAGGATTATACCGTTTCAAAGGCTGACCCCAGGATTCCTCAGGTAGAAAGTGTCAGACAAAATGGGGAAATTCTGTCACCCTCGCTGCTGACTTCCATGTTCCGAGTGTGTGTGTGTGTGTGGTGTGTGTGTGTGAGAGAGAGAGAGAGAGAGAGAGAGAGAGAGAGAGAGAGAGAGAGAGAGAGAGAGAGAGAGAGAGAGAGAGAGAGAGAGAGAGAGAGAGAGAGAGAGAGAGAGAGAGAGAGAGAGAGGAATGTAAATAGCATGTCAGCAGTATCACAGTACATAAAAATTCGGACGAAAATGCGTTATTTGCCATAACACTTTACATGTAGATAAATAGGCTGTGAAACAATGGGAGAAAATAGGATGACTTGAAGCAACACCAGACTGACATACAACTGGTAATAGCCATTGGCAACGCTGCCACTATACGATTAATGTTCGACCCTTGAACACAACGTTATTACCAATGAGCATGATGGTACGATCCTTGACCACAACAGTACAATCCTTGGATGAAAGATCTTTGCGTTCACCTGACCCCAAAAGGTCAGCTCAAAGGTCACGCCATCATACCTAAAGACCGTATCATCGTACTCTGTTATCATACCCTCCAGCTTAAGGGTTGCATCGTCGTGGTCAAGGGTCATACCGTTGTGTACAAGGGCAGTATGGTTCTGCATAAGGGATACATCGTCGTGTTCAAGGGTCACACCGTCGTGCTCAAGTGTTCTACCGTCCTGTTCAGCATGTCAACACGAGTGTGTGACTATTCTTGTATTCGTGAGTACGAGTTACAACAGCGGTGTGACATGTACCGTACTCTGGGCCCCACGGGAGCACCCAACCATCGTCCCCTGACTTCAAAAGGCGACAGAGGTGGAGTGCGTTTCGATGACGCCACCACCGCACCCAGTAAAGCTGATACTGCCTTAAAAATCCCCCACCCGCCACCGGGAGCCGAGCCTTCATTGAACAGCTGCAGCAGCAGCAGCAGCACGTGTGGCCCTGTGACACAAGCGCTATGATGTCACTCTCTCTCTCTCTCTCTCTCTCTCTCTCTCTCTCTCTCTCTCTCTCTCTCTCTAACTATCAATCTCTTTCATCTGAAGGACGGGGGAAGACAGGAGTAGGGTAGTGTCACTGGTGTGCTCAGGTCTATACACATACTCTCTCTCTCTCTCTCTCTCTCTCTCTCTCTCTCTCTCTCTCTCTCTCTCTCTCTCTCTGACCTCTGAAATTTTTGTCCATATCTCTGAGGTCAACCTGAACAGGTGGAGACATCTATCAGGGACTTGATTAAATATCGACTGGACATCAGTATAAAGCTCCTAAGCTGCGGAAATTCATGACTCTTCCATACCAAATAATCCATTGCCTTTCATAGCTACTTTTCCTTCCTTCTTCCTCCGTCAGCATCGTCCTGACTCCACAAGGGAAGTTCCACCTTCGAAGTGGAACTTGTAGCGGGTACTCCCTGTGCGGCTGACGGAGTAATGCCTGAGCTGGTGTGCAGTGAAGGCGACGGTGCGGAACAGACATTACGCCCTCAGGAGTCACCAGGTACGGCCGAGACTAGCGAGGGTAGGGATGGAGGGAGAACGATGAGGAGGGATGGAGGGAGGGAAGTGAAGGAAGGAAGGAGGCCCGACCGTGTGGTGATCCCTGCCTGGAGACAGGTAATTACATCTACATAATCTTCCTTCCACTCGCGCCCGCCTGTCAGCTCCATCTTCTCCCGTCTCCCTCACCCCTCCCTCCCTGCCTCAGCGTGTTCCATCCCCCCCCTCCATCATTCTCCTCACTTCTGTGTCACTCTCGCACTTTCCGTCACGCATACTAACCTTCTGTGCTACTGTCACTCTCACGCAACACTACTCTCACTGACTCATACCCTTCTGATACCCTCCCCTACTCTGCTCTCACTCATCTCTACCCCCCTCATACCCTCCCTTAAACTGCTCCCAGTGACCCATGCCCTGCTGATACCCTCCTCTACACTACTCTCACTTACCCATACCCTTGATACCTTCCCCTAAACTACTCTCACTCACCTCCACCCCCCTGATACCCCCTCCTACACTACTCTCACTGACCCATACCCTTCTGGTGCCCTCCACTACACTGAGTACTCTCATTCACTGCTTCTGCTCTGATTCTCTCTTCTTACACTGATGTCACTCTCCTAACGCTACTTTTAGTCTTCCTCTTCACTGCCATTTTCGCCTACGCTCCTATTGCGCTCTTCCGACACTAATGCTCCACTCTCTTTCCTCTCTGCTTCTCTCTCCCTATACTACTGTCACTCTCCCCTCCTCTTCTGTTAATCTCCCCCTTCACTACTGTCTCCACCCACACTACTGTCCGTATCCACACCTCTTCTGTCGCAGTTACCAACACCATAAGTTTAAAGCGAAATGAACTTACATCATACATACGGTTACAAGGACCACGTATCATAGCAATGACGGAAACTTACACGGAAGTTGCAAATCCTCATCTCTTCGCCGAATTGGCAATATAAGGATATGAAGTTTTCAGTTAAGACAGATGACATGCGACTGGAGGCAGAGTCTTAAATGTAACCACTCAAATAAAACTAATGTCGACACGTACGATTCTCTGTAACATACAGTGAGAAAAGAAAAAGTCGTATACAAACCCTTAAAAACTATGTCATGAATAATGTTTACGAAGAAATGAAGTCGATAATTAAAACCAAAGAGACAATAACTGTAGATGTTGATAACGCAAGCTCAAACTGGAATTACTTTACCAGGAACCTCAGAGAGAAAAACAGATTGATTGAACTAATAGAGGATCACTTCCTAAATGAAGTGATCAGTGTGTTAACAAGAGGTAATAGAGCAGAAAATCTAATCGACTTTTGTGAGGAAAGTGAAGAATTAAGAAGCAGTGACCAAAATATGATCAGGCTCATTGTGAATTACCGTCCTGATCTTTACAGATAACGACAGGATGATAAGCTTAGATTTGCTAAGTTCAGTAAAATACGTATGGATACTTTTGGATGTTAATGTGCTGAGAGGTGCAACTGGAGGGATGTCTGATCATTATCTTGTGGAGGCTAAGGTGAAGATTTGTATGGGTTTTCAGAAAAGAAGAGTGAATGTTGGGGTGAAGAGGGTGGTGAGAGTAAGTGAGCTTGGGAAGGAGACCTGTGTGAGGAAGTACCAGGAGAGACTGAGTACAGAATGGAAAAAGGTGAGAACAATGGAAGTAAGGGGAGTGGGGGAGGAATGGGATGTATTTAGGGAATCAGTGATGGATTGCGCAAAAGATGCTTGTGGCATGAGAAGAGTGGGAGGTGGGTTGATTAGAAAGGGTAGTGAGTGGTGGGATGAAGAAGTAAGAGTATTAGTGAAAGAGAAGAGAGAGGCATTTGGACGATTTTTGCAGGGAAAAAATGCAATTGAGTGGGAGATGTATAAAAGAAAGAGACAGGAGGTCAAGAGAAAGGTGCAAGAGGTGAAAAAAAGGGCAAATGAGAGTTGGGGTGAGAGAGTATCATTAAGTTTTAGGGAGAATAAAAAGATGTTCTGGAAGGAGGTAAATAAAGTGCGTAAGACAAGGGAGCAAATGGGAACTTCAGTGAAGGGCGCAAATGGGGAGGTGATAACAAGTAGTGGTGATGTGAGAAGGAGATGGAGTGAGTATTTTGAAGGTTTGTTGAATGTGTTTGATGATAGAGTGGCAGATATAAGGTGTTTTGGTCGAGGTGGTGTGCAAAGTGAGAGGGTTAGGGAAAATGATTTGGTAAACAGAGAAGAGGTAGTGAAAGCTTTGCGGAAGATGAAAGCCGGCAAGGCAGCAGGTTTGGATGGTATTGCAGTGGAATTTATTAAAAAAGGGGGTGACTGTATTGTTGACTGGTTGGTAAGGTTATTTAATGTATGTATGACTCATGGTGAGGTGCCTGAGGATTGGCGGAATGCGTGCATAGTGCCATTGTACAAAGGCAAAGGGGATAAGAGTGAGTGCTCAAATTACAGAGGTATAAGTTTGTTGAGTATTCCTGGTAAATTATATGGGAGGGTATTGATTGAGAGGGTGAAGGCATGTACAGAGCATCAGATTGGGGAAGAGCAGTGTGGTTTCAGAAGAGGTAGAGGATGTGTGGATCAGGTGTTTGCTTTGAAGAATGTATGTGAGAAATACTTAGAAAAGCAAATGGATTTGTATGTAGCATTTATGGATCTGGAGAAGGCATATGATAGAGTTGATAGAGATGCTCTGTGGAAGGTATTAAGAATATATGGTGTGGGAGGAAAGTTGTTAGAAGCAGTGAAAAGTTTTTATCGAGGATGTAAGGCATGTGTACGTGTAGGAAGAGAGGAAAGTGATTGGTTCTCAGTGAATGTAGGTTTGCGGCAGGGGTGTGTGATGTCTCCATGGTTGTTTAATTTGTTTATGGATGGGGTTGTTAGGGAGGTAAATGCAAGAGTTTTGGAAAGAGGGGCAAGTATGAAGTCTGTTGGGGATGAGAGAGCTTGGGAAGTGAGTCAGTTGTTGTTCGCTGATGATACAGCGCTGGTGGCTGATTCATGTGAGAAACTGCAGAAGCTGGTGACTGAGTTTGGTAAAGTGTGTGGAAGAAGAAAGTTAAGAGTAAATGTGAATAAGAGCAAGGTTATTAGGTACAGTAGGGTTGAGGGTCAAGTCAATTGGGAGGTGAGTTTGAATGGAGAAAAACTGGAGGAAGTGAAGTGTTTTAGATATCTGGGAGTGGATCTGGCAGCGGATGGAACCATGGAAGCGGAAGTGGATCATAGGGTGGGGGAGGGGGCGAAAATTCTGGGGGCCTTGAAGAATGTGTGGAAGTCGAGAACATTATCTCGGAAAGCAAAAATGGGTATGTTTGAAGGAATAGTGGTTCCAACAATGTTGTATGGTTGCGAGGCGTGGGCTATGGATAGAGTTGTGCGCAGGAGGATGGATGTGCTGGAAATGAGATGTTTGAGGACAATGTGTGGTGTGAGGTGGTTTGATCGAGTGAGTAACGTAAGGGTAAGAGAGATGTGTGGAAATAAAAAGAGCGTGGTTGAGAGAGCAGAAGAGGGTGTTTTGAAGTGGTTTGGGCACATGGAGAGAATGAGTGAGGAAAGATTGACCAAGAGGATATATGTGTCGGAGGTGGAGGGAACAAGGAGAAGAGGGAGACCAAATTGGAGGTGGAAAGATGGAGTGAAAAAGATTTTGTGTGATCGGGGCCTGAACATGCAGGAGGGTGAAAGGAGGGCAAGGAATAGAGTGAATTGGAGCGATGTGGTATACCGGGGTTGACGTGCTGTCAGTGGATTGAATCAAGGCATGTGAAGCGTCTGGGGTAAACCATGGAAAGCTGTGTAGGTATGTATATTTGCGTGTGTGGACGTATGTATATACATGTGTATGGAGGGGGTTGGGCCATTTCTTTCGTCTGTTTCCTTGCGCTACCTCGCAAACGCGGGAGACAGCGACAAAGTATAATAAATAAAAAATATAATACTAATGTAAACTGTATGAAGCTTTCAGATGAACTGGATCAAGCTTTCAGATGAGGTTACAGCTTAAAACATGGGGTGTAACTTCTCCATGATAGACAGATGCTGTTCCCAGGATAAGAAAAATGAGAAATAATGAAAAATGAAAATTGCCGGGATGGCTGGCAGCAGAAAATCAATGATCCGATCAAGCATAAAAGAAATGAGCACGGAAAGTTTAAAGTCAATACTAACCCATAGATTCAAACGATGTATGTAAGATTGTACACAAAAGAGAGAGAAAAAAAAATGAAACTATGAATCAGTAGATCATTTAAATTTTTTTTTTCACTACATGAAGAAATTTAAGGAATGATCGAAACTATACAAGGATTAAGAAAATCACGGAAGACTCTAAAGGCCCAATATGTGATGAAAAAGCCTCCTTAAACACCAGTAAAAAAATGACATCCTTAACCAGCAAGTATTCTGACCCAGTGTTCACCCTCGTAAACCTTTGCAATATACCATATGCATATATGTTATTTTCTGGAAAAGAAAACGAAAATTTGGACATTACGTAGGCATAATTATGAGAAAAAAAATTGGAGAAATCAAATGTTAATTAAGTTGACAAATAAAATTCCCAGTCACAGGTATTTGATAAATCGCGACAAGAAGTAAAAATGTCGAATGATGGACGCTTCGTAAGTAACAGTCAAATAAAAAAATAAAATATCAACCAGTCAGACTGATTTCGATGTATGATGACAATATTGGAGGGGATAGGGCCTTTAAATTTCGAAAAGATAAATTGATACCTAAATATCAATGTGGATCCCATCTTCATGTTGAACGAATGTAGCAGGAGATCTTAAGTCGCGAACAAAATAAACTGGGACTTTAGAAATACACACGGATGTTTTACACATACACTGCCAAAAAGCTTTCGATAAAATAACCCATATTAGGTTATGAGTTAAACCAAAGATCACGACATAGGAAATCCAACTTTTGCGTAGATATCGAAATAATTCTGAGAGGGGTAGCAAGTGGTGGTCAACGGGAAAGCCTCACGTTGGTTCAGTGTGACCAGAGGGGGTTATCACATGGTTCAGTTGTAGGACTCACAATATCTCCAATCTGCATCGGTGCTCTAGGCACAGGACTTACCTTGTGAATTACATAATTTGCCAAGAACATGAAACTGAAGGAAACAAAGGTGCAGACAAAGGAAGGCTGCTTACTGAGGTCAAAGTGATTCAGACGAGCTGATGTAGTGGCCAGAGACGTGGCAGATGGACTCTGGTATTGAGACTTACAAAGTAATGCAATTCATCGATAAGAATATTAACCACGAATATCAGAACATTATCTACAAGTATAAGAAAAAGACCTTTTATTTAGTCACTCATTACCTGAAATACGCAAAGCATTGCCTAGTTGCGTAGAATAAAGAAAGCAATGGCAAAGCATTGCCTAGTTGCGTATAATAGAGAAAGCAAAGGCAAAGCATTGCCTAGCTGCGTATTATAAAGAAAGCAATGTTTGGTTTTATAGCTAGAAATGTGGGGTATAGAGCGAAAAACCCGTTACTTTCTACAGCACTCAGCACTCTAGCCTGAAGGCTATTTGAATATGCTCTTTAGTTCTGGTCCCCAAAACTCAGTCTTAATAAGAAGAAAAACTTGAACGAATACAAAGATGAGCAACAAGACCAATCACATCGTTAAGGAATATAACTCATGAAAAAAGATTCAGATTCTACACTATTGCCTATAGGAAAAATATATTAAAGACCCCATGGAAAACGACAAGAGGCAAGAACTTAAAAAAAAAAAAATCGCTTTAAAACTATGTCTGGAATCAATGGTAGGCAGTTGAAGGGAAGGAGATGTAGCACAAACATGGGCAAAACTATCTCTTTCAGTTTTAGAATCACGGAATGCTGGAATTATCCGCCAGCAGATATTGTCCTACGGAGGACATTCTGTATCTTTTCAATACGTCAAGACAAGTATTCTAACATCACTTATCATCAGATAAACTTGTCCAAAAGAAAAATATTATATGGGTGTAAATTTGCTATTTAGTTTCTTTTAAGACTTGAGCCTCGTCCCAAGAGCACCAAGCTTTCTGCATTAGAATAGGATGTTTTTTTTCATTCAAACTTTCCGATAAAATTTCCAGGACAGTATATTCTCTCTACGTAGCGTTCCTTCACTGCTGTTTTCCTGTAGGTTGATTTGCCGCCGGGGGGGAGTGTTAGGAGGCGAGTGGTCGTCACCTTCACTATTTGACCTATACAAGATTAGGAAACAAGGATGCTAACATTGTCTTCCAGTTGATAATCTCGTCATAGACCATCAGGTCTTCCATTATCTGTCCTTTCCCACATATTCCCTTCCTCTTCTATTGCTCCCTTTCCTTACCCTAAGGTAACCATGCCCTCCACTTCTGTTACCCTGCCTGTACACTACCGTCACTATCCCACTACATTAGTGTCACTCCCCCCTGCGCTACCGTAACTCCACCACTATATTACCGCTACTTTCCCCTCCTCTTCCGCGACTCTCACTCCCTTTTTTCCCTTTTGTCGCTCGAACCCTCTTCTGCAGTTCTGGAACTCTTCCCTTCCACCTTTCCTGTCACTCTCCTCTCTCTCTCTCTCTCTCTCTCTCTCTCTCTCTCTCTCTCTCTCTCTCTCTCTCTCTCTCTCTCTCCCTCCTGGTACTTTCCCTTTTCCTTCGCTGTCATTATCATTCTTTTCACTTGTATCATTATCTCTTGTCTCTCTCTTCCCCTTCCACTACTATTCTCACTTTCCTCAATTCTATCACTTCCACTTTCTGTTTCAGACATTATCCCTTCCTCTCCACTTTTATCGCTTCCTCCCTCTCCGTCCCTTCTAATGCTCTCTCCCTCCATATCTATCATCCTCCCCTCCACTTCTATCACTTCCAATTTTTCCTTTGTGCCATTCTCTCTTCCTCTCCCTCCACTGCCATCCCCCTCCCTCATCTCCTCCCTCTCTGACAACGTCTCTTTCTTTTTTCTTTGTATCAGCTGAGACGGCATTGGCAATTGAATGACCTACTCAGAGCCATCTTATATATATATATATATATATATATATTATACTTGGTCGCTGTCTCCCGCGTTAGCGAGGTAGCGCAAGGAAACAGACGAAAGAATGGCCCAACCCACCCCCATACACATGTATATACATACACGTCCACACACGCAAATATACATACCTATACATCTCAACGTATACATATATATACACACAGACATACATATATACACATGTACATAATTCATACTGTCTGCCCTTTATTCATTTCCGTCGCCACCCCGCCACACATGAAATGAAAACCCCATCCCCGCGCATGTGCGCGAGGTAGCGCTAGGAAAAGACAACAAAGGCCACATTCGTTCGCACTCAGTCTCTAGCTGTCATGTATAATGCACAGAAACCACAGCTCCCTTTCCACATCCAGGCCCCACACAACTTTCCATGTTTACCCCAGACGCTTCACATGCCCTGGTTCAATCCATTGATAGCACGTCGACCCCGGTATACCACATCGTTCCAATTCACTCTATTCCTTGCACGCCTTTCACCCTCCTGCATGCTCAGGCCCCGATCACTCAAAATCTTTTTCACTCCATCTTTCCACCTCCAATTTGGTCTCCCACTTCTCGTTCCCTCCACCTTTGACGCATATATCCCCTTTGTCAATCTTTCCTCACTCATTCTCTCCATGTGAACAAACCATTTCAAAACACCCTCTTCTGCTCTCTCAACCACACTCTTTTTATTACCACACATCTCTCTTACCCTTTCATTACTTACTCAATCAAACCACCTCACACCACATATTGTCCTCAAACGTCTCAATTCCAGCATTTCCACCCTCCTCCGCACAACACTATCTATAGCCCATGCCTCGCAACCATATAACATTGTTAGAACCACTATTCCTTCAAACATATCCATTTTTGCTTTCCCAGACAACGTTCTCGACTTCCACACATTTTTCAACGCTCCCACAACTTTCGTCCCCTCCCCCACCCTATGATTCACTTCCGCTTCCATGGTTCCATTCGCTGCCAAATCCACTCCCAGATATCTAAAACACTTCATTTCCTCCAGTTTTCCTCCATTCAAACTTACCTCCCAATTGACTTGTCCCTCAACCCTACTGTACCTAATAACCTTGCTCTTATTCACACTTACTCTCAGCTTTCTTCCTTCACACACTTTACCAAACTCAGTCACCAGCTTCTGCTGAGTCCACGGGGAAAATGAAACACGATAAGTACCCAAGTGCACACTCGTGTAAAAATCACATCATCAGGAGGATGAACAGCTGGGTTGACTGCAGACCGACCGGAGCGACCAGGATTCACTTGCCTCCTTCCCTTCTGTCACCTTCTCCACTTCACTGTTCCCCACAGCCTATATCTCTCTCTTACTGTTTCCCCTCCTCTTCTATTATTCTCTACTTCCCATTTCCCTCTCATTCCTTCCCTTCCACTACCCCCACTCTTCTTCCTCACTGTTACCCTTCCCTTACTCTTATCGGTTCTCTCTACCCCTTTTCTTACTCTCCTCTTGTCAAATTTGTTTTCCCCTTGTTACTTATGTTCTACCTCCTCCCCTCACTCTCCTTACCTTCTCTGCCATGCCCCCCCCCCCCCTCTCTCTCTCTCACTCTCGTCAGTCTTCCGCTCTGCTCTCGCTTCCACTGCATCTCACCTACTCTCTCTCGGGCTTTGTCCACAACGGTGGATTCTTAAACGCCTATGGCTAATTTCGTCGCTGTCGCACTCTCTCTACACCCCCACACTTTACTCTCCCTCGTCGCCAAACTGGCATCATCACGTTAAAAATCTTATCAAATCAAACAGGATTACTAATGTCACCGGCTCTCGGCTCAACTCCTAGGAAGGAACAAAATCGATATTCCGTCATATACTCGCATGTATTTCACTTCTACTCTGCCGTCAATCATTAGCTTTGTTGTATCCTGTCAACTGTGAACACAGTCGTTCACGTCACTCAGCTCATGTTTTTGATACGGAGCTAAATATCGCGTCCCTAAGCACCTGTGCGTATGTCCCACACTTTTGACTTCCTATGAAACGTCTATAGTGCATGTCTCAGACCTTTGTTTTCCTATGGTGGTTTCTGTGTCTATGTTGCAGACTTTTGTCCTCTTGTGGAGTCATGTACACGCATGTCTCCCTCGGAGGGATCTGTGCCTAAGTTCCAGACTCTCTTCTTTCTTCCCAGGCACCTGCAACCCATTTTGATCAGACATACCGGGATTTCTCGCGTTATCGACCCCTTAGATCAGGTTTACAAAAAATCAATGGCGTAAACTTTCTTTATCATCAACGCTGTTTATTCCTGTTGGTCACACTCAGTTTCACTGACCTTTGGCTATATTCTGTTTTGAAGGGGAGGTCGAATCCCAGATGCTTAAGGATAACTCATATTTTGGTTTGTTATCCCTGGCTGTAGCTATAGCCACCACTGGATCGGTAATAGCCATCAGTGGTTTGACTATGTCGTTTTGGGCTCCCGCTCATTACCAGCATAATGAGTAATTAGTCCTCATCTCACACCGACAGATGAATAGGACCAGTGCAAGGGGTCACACACTCACTCATCCCTCCGGAATATGTGGTCCTGGTGACCACCAATAGTAAAATCATGCCGAATATTGGTCACAAGTGAATGGATACCTTGTCATGTAGCAGGCTCTAGTGACAGACTAAAGTCTGCACCGAAGCCAGGCCTTAAGTGACACATAAAAAGTGCTGTATGAGACACAAAAGTAAGAGAGAAGAGAAATAATCCATAAACTCTGTTGGACTTGTTATACTGTACTGGCTGATGACTATGGTTGCCTTTGTGATTTACATCCGTTGGTTCAAACCACAGTGAGTGTTCCTCATCATCAAACTTCCTGAATTATTTTGACAGACTCTTCGTAAATATCAGGTGGCAGGAGAGAGGATGGGTGTTCCGGAGGACGAGGACTAAGAACGAAGAGGTGATAGCGAAAGTATTTCATGATCTTGCTTACGTATTCCTACCAGCTTTTGTTTATCATCCAAAGTGACACCAAAGATGCTTGTTGGAAGGAAGGGTCAGCCTGGGGGATACTGTGAGTCAGTAGGAAGCGGGACAAAGCTGGCAGAGAGATCGATGTTGATACGGGTCATGGTTTGGTAGGTTGTGACGGTGTTGTCGGCGGTCCAGTTCTGCAGGGTGCAAAGGGTGTTCTGGATGGCGATGCAGTCAGTCAGGCAAGCAGCCGTCAGCGACAATGCCAGTATCAGAGCCGTCGATGCACTTCCGTCGAATAGGTACATCGATCAACACATCGTTCGCAAGGATGAGGACGATACAAGTGAGGGAGGCTTGAAGGTTGGAGATGGCTCCTCGGAAGCGTACACCCTGAAGATGTTTACCGAGGATGTCTGCGAGTCATGAAGGGAAAATTCTCCACATCCCAGAGTTGATGGCTTTGTTGATGGTTATACTATGGCTGACGAGTTCGAGAACTTCCGCGTGAAGTCAACGAATGTGAGGTGTTGCCTCTCTCTCAAGTTACGATAAGAGAAAATGTAGGAAGCTGACGAGGCAGTGCGTGGTGGAGGCGGTCTTCATATAACACAGCTCGTGGGTGTGTGTGTGTGTGTGTGTGTGTGAGTGTGTGTGTGCGTTCACAGGTAGGTGACGTTGGACGCACATAGTAGACACTGGAAAGCCTTAAAAATAATTCGTGCCGGTAAAGCTTAATCCAACAGTAGATCCAGAAAGACACAATATTACGGAATTTTAAAAGGGACTGACTCTGCGTTTCCTTTCAGAGCGCCAGAGTCAGCCGAACAATGTACAAGTGAATCAATACCTCCACAAGACACTTCAGCCCAGATGGAAGCCTTTGGTTTCAAGTTCATCGCGCGGTGTGGCCTGGGATGCCTCACCCTAGTCACTACTGCCTTTACAGTCGAAATATCCTTAGATGCGCCAAAGGAATAGCGACCTAACACCAGCAAGTACTTTGGATATTCTTTCTCCTATGACGACAAAATCAGGTTAAAGTCTATGATGAGGGAGTGTGTGTGCGTGTGTATGTGGGTGTGTGTGTTGTATAATATATTGCATAATATATTAGTCTCTCTCTCTCTCTCTCTCTCTCTCTCTCTCTCTCTCTCTCTCTCTGTATATATATATATATATATATATATATATATATATATATATATATTTTTTTTCTTTTTTCTTTCTTTCTTTCAAACTATTCGCCATTTCCCGCGTTAGCGAGGTAGCGTTAAGAACAGAGAACTGGGCCTTTGAGGGAATATCCTCACCTGGCCCCCTTCTCTGTTCCTTCTTTTGGAAAATTAAAAAAAAAAAAAAATGAGAGGGGAGGATTTCCAGCCCCCGCTCCCTCCCCTTTTAGTCGCCTTCTACGACACGCAGGGAATACGTGGGAAGTACTCTTTCTCCCCTGTATATATATATATATATATATATATATATATATATATATATATATATATATATACAGAGAGAGAGAGAGAGAGAGAGAGAGAGAGAGAGAGAGAGAGAGAGAGAGAGAGAGAGAGAGAGAGAGAGAGAGAGGCGTGGGGGGGGCACGTAAAAATGTACATATAAGCCAGATAGGTTAAACAGAAACTGAGAGAGAGAGAGAGAGAGAGAGAGAGAGAGAGAGAGAGAGAGAGAGAGGCGGGGGGGGGGGGGGGGCACGTAGACCACAGTAAATGCTATTGGTAAGGATCAGCCACAAAATGATCACCTTGTTGACTCTTAACAACCCACTCACATTGTACCCCTTCATCGGGTTATGCTTCCAGCATTGTCACTGAATCTGACTTAGTTACTAATATTGATGATTTAATCTATCCCTAGGTAATTTTAAAGCACATCCTGTTATCAACCAAATCATAATGAAAAATTATCAAGACAGGATAACATAAATGGAGTTGATGAACACACATCTCGCTACCCAGGCAGACCACCCCAGCACACCCTCCATTAACCACAAGGCATCCTCCCCTCCCTCCCACTTTCCCTTTAATGACAATGAGTTTCTACTCTGGCATGGCGGGTATGAGGGTGTGCAAAAGCCTGTGCTCTTGTGTTAGTAGTTGGAACTTTGTGAATTGTTTACACCTGATGAGGCAGATTTCCCCCATGAAACATGCGGTGTATTTGCGGTGTATTGTAATGTTTCAATAAAACACTTTCTTTCCTTGACACGTACAGGTTTTTTCCTTGACATATCCAGTTTCGTTCTCTGACACGTACAAGTTCGTACCTTTGAAACGTATAGGTTTGTTCCCGAACACGTACAGGTTCGTATATACCAATTTCATCCCATGTGTTACACACACACACACACACACACACACACACACACACGTCTTCCTTGACACGTAAAGGTTCGTACAGAAGAGAAGGCGACACAATGATGGTAGAGGTGAGGCCGGCATGGCAGAGGCCAGTTAGGAGGAACAATGGGCTCACGTGGCACACTCCCACACACTGGATGGAGCCTTTGACTCACTCTCTCACTTCCTAGTCCTTTCCTCTCCCTCTCCTCCATACAAACCATCCTCTTTCTCCCTTCTACCTGCCTTCCATCTCTCCTGCCCTTCATTCCTCAGTCTCTCCAAGTCTTGCATCTTTCTCTCTCTTCTTCCCTCCTCCGTTGCTCTTCAACAGTGTCCTCCTCTCCCTCACATCCCGGCTACCTTTCTTCCCTTCCCTCGCCTCCCTGGCTAATTTAAGCTGTTCTCTGCCTTAGATATGCTAATTCCCGGCCACTTGTGTAATGAGCTTCAGCCATCTGACCCACACACAAAAATAGGAAGTCGAGGTAAATGTTCCTGAAATTCGGAGAAGCGATGATAACTCTACTCCCCTCTCTTGTTGTTTTACTTCAGATAGAAAATATTAGGGAGAGTGACAATGGAGAAGGGAATACTTTGTCAGAGTTTTACCTTATCTATATCCTATATTTTGATGTCTGTCACTCTTTTCTGAGGAATGTGCGATGTTAGACAGAAATAGAGGGGGCGTGAGACTTATCTGTTGTGTGAAACATCACCACACTTGATCAAGAGACTAAGTTTATTTCTCTCTATTGAATAGGCGACCAAACCACACCAGAATGCATCTATATTGTGCCATTAGTCCATCTGAAACCAAATGACGGATCTAACATACGGCTAGGCTGTCTCGTCCAGGGATGGGGTTCATCATTTCACACGGCAATGATTTCTACAGCGAGTGTAATACACCTGAACTACAAGAATACACGTTGACCCACAGTTTGATGTGGGAATGTGAGAGTCTGACGTCTCGGACGAATCATACTAGTTACACCTATCGACATCTTACAACGAATTCACGACTATCGAAATCCTAAGCACTATAGTACGACCTCTGAAGACGAGTGTACGACCTTTTTGGACAGAGTAGTGTCATATGACCTTTGATCTGACTCTCTAAGGTCTGGTCAAAGGTAACGCCAAAACACACCCATGGGTCTTACCGTCTCACCCGGGTGATCGCCCAGTCGTGTTTAAACGATTTAAGGAAAACGATACCAGGATGTTAGACCCCCGGCGAAGGTGGTCAGGGGAAAAAGCCGACCCAACCTTAAACATCAGAAGTTCACGTCCCGCCTCGGTACACTGGCGCTCCGTTGTCGCCACAACTCACTGGTTTTGGTCTACAGGATGACGGTGGGTGACTTAGTCTACACTCTGATGTAAGTTATGTACTCTGATATGTATACAACTCAACCTAACTTACCATAAAAACTATGCAACAATTCAATTAGCCTTGCGTATAAAACCAATTGATATCTTTCTCTTTTCTAGGAAGAAAGAACTTAGGTTTTTTTCTCTGGGATGGATTAAGGCTTCCAAGACGATCTTTACAGAGATGGTTGACCTTATCTTTCCCGATAAAAGATTAAATCTTATGAGGGATATTTGGTGACGTTTCAAAGGCCTGAAAAATGATTTCGCGGTCTATTCTATCACAGTCTGTGTCCCAAATTTATCAGGTGTCACTTCGTCATCCACAAGCCTAGGTCATCTGTCATCCAACCTCAGTCATCTTCGACCGACCCAACCATCCGGCAGCCTGTCATCTTTCAACTCTATTATAGAACAGCTTCAGCCATGTCAACCACGTTATCCATCGGCCCAAGTTATCTGTCACCTCAGTCATCTCTCAGCCTCAGCTACCCATCAACCCAGTCATCCATCAGCCCAAGTTATCTATGAGCACAGTCATCCCTCAGCCCCATTTATCTATCAACCCAGTCATCCATGAGCTCAGTCAAACCTCAGCCCCATTTATCTATCAACCCAGTCATCCATCAGCCCCAGTTACCTGTCAACACAGTCATCCATCAGCCCCAGTTACCTGTCAACCCGGTCATCCATTAGCCCCAGTTACCTGTCAACCCAGTCATTCATCAGCCCAAGTTACCTGTCAATCCAGTCATCCACTATCCACAGTAATCTATCTGACTCAGTCACTCACGAGTCAAGAGTCATGACCCAGGTATCAGTAAGCCTCAGTTTCAACAGCACTTGCGTCACGCTCCAGCCGCTACTTGCCCCACTAATAGGTCATACAACAATTCAGCCAACCACCCCTCCTGCTGGTCCACCACAATGGGTATATAAACGTGACGCTCTCAAGTCATACAGGAAAGAGGGTCATCCATTACGCTTGCTCATTATTTTCATGTACGAATGATACACATGCAGGGGAGAGAGAGAGAGAGAGAGAGAGAGAGAGAGAGAGAGAGAGAGAGAGAGAGAGAGAGAGAGAGAGAGAGAGAGAGAGAGAGGGTGAAAAGCTAGGCTGGCCGTGAGCCGACTCCCACATCAGGAACTTGAGATTCGTAAGAATGTTAACCTCTGCACTATGAAGGCTCGTTCGTGTGAGTGCATGTGTGTGTGTGTGTGTGTGTGTGTGTGTGGTTATCTATGTGCAAGTTATATATCTGATGTTTGGAAATCTCGTTCTCGTGAGGTCCTGTTCTTTTCACGTCTTTGAACCAGTAATATCTTTTCATGTCTCAACATCGTAAGCACACTTCAATCAGCTTATGCCATGCGTCTACAGAGGAAGTAATTTCGCACGTCTCTCCTGATTACAATCCTCCCTGATTTTCTGTTTCAGCTTCCTTGCCGCGTAGCATCCCCTAACTTCAAAATAATAGTCTAAGTTTCCATCATCTGCATCGTTCAGGGGAACTCGAAGGTGTTCATCACGTACCATCTTCCTCACTCTTCCATCGTCAGTAAATTATGAGTTTCTCTCCCATTAAAATCATACCCCGGAAGTCTATCATCATTTCCGACGCAATTGGTTGGTCCCCTACGAGCATTTCAATACTATTTTTCACTTTAAGTTAGGGGACCATCATGCCGCTGTATATGCGATCCACCACACCTCACAACAATCATTGTGAATGTGACCTGGTTCAAATCCACATGCGGGAACTTTGGCGTTGGCCAATTATAATCTTCCTCAAGAGCTGTTACCATGTTGTGTGTGTGTGTGTGTGTGTATATATATATGTATATATATATATATATATATATATATATATATATATATATATATATATATATATATATATATATATATATTACTTTCGAAGGTCTGTCGTCGTCCATTGGATGCCTCTTGACATTTTCGACTCGCACTAGAAGGACCATTTCCTCTCCCCTCTGCGTTCTCTTTCCTATCTTCTGACTCTGTGTCCTTTGGCAAAACTAAGTGTAATTCCAAATCCTTGTTAAGATCCGTCTCGGTGACGCCTTTGATGTCTGGCTTAATCTCACATAGACCATCTTTGAATTTAAGGTCTTTTGTGCTTCGCAGGAATTCATCAGCATTTGTGCATATCAATTCAAATTTCGAACGTCTTAGTGAATGAATTTTCTCAACCTTCTAACTCTTGGGGCTGGCGCTCTCTCCTCAGCTTCATGATTTTGCTTAAGTTATCGATTTCCGAATGTACATTCACTCTCCTCGCTTTCCTCCCTTGTCCTCTCCTTCCTGATAAATATCTTATCAAATATCTCACGATCTGTTGGTTGACGTTCTCTTGCTCCTCTCCTCTCATGCTTTACAACAGATCAACCTTCCTGCAACTGCTGGATATCGATTCTTTTACCTTTCTGATGGATCTTTACTCGAAGTCGATTCCTTCGTATCTAGCAGCAGGTTTACTCTCTCTTGCTGATCTGTTCAAAAAAGTAACCCTGTATGGTTCAACTTTCCTACCATTGCTGGACTTTGATCCTCTATTTCCTGATGGACTATCATTCGAGATCACGAAACTTTAACTTAACTACAAGTTTTCCTTCTCTTACAGCTCTGTTCTCCCTTCTCTTTCTGTGACTTCTCTTCCATGACAAGCATCATGACGGATTTGCTCATCTCTACAACTTATGCAGAATTCAGAAAAGATTTTTTTTTCAATTTCTTACCACAGTTTTTGTTCTATTTCATCTTCTCTAGCAGGTCCCCCCTCAATCGTAAACATGTCATCAAATGGTGCGCATCGCTTCTAATTCACAGCCACTGGTTCTCATGAGCTCTCCTACCTTCCTGTATTCACTTGGCATACAACTTTGTCACTCCTGCTGTACTCCCATATTTCTACTATAGTCCACTTTGCTCGTCCGAGAGACCTTGCAACCTCTTTGTGACACGCCAAATCCACCCTTTTCTGAGAATTTTAGCGAGCCCGTTGCATATATATGTTTTCCATATCAACTTGCATTTCCCTTTTCATTTTCCTTTCAGAACAAGAAGTATTTCCCTACTCAGTCTTTTGCTTTCATCAGAAACTAGACTTGGGTATCTAGGCGTCAGTGACCACATCTGAAGCAAACATGATGAATTCAGAGGAATGGATTATCGATAAATAAATCATATACTTTTATGTTAGCTAAGATGCCACTTTATAATCAAGGCCAGGCACCCAGTTTATCGACCAACCCCAGGTAAGGATAAACAGCTGGGTTGACTGTGGAGCAACTGACCCGGCCAGATTCGAACCTATGGGGTCCCCAAGTATGTGTCATGATGATCGTTAACGCTAACCGCCATGTATCAGAGCCAACTAGACACAATTATTTGAAACCAAACCATATGCGGTCCCACGAGCAACACTTCCGTGAATGCTTCAGTCTCAAGTTGGCATTTTAGTTCTGGCGCATGACCTCCGAGTATGATGGCTTGGCCTTTTGCCTGACCGTTAAGACTCATGCCAAAAGGTTAAGCCATCGTACCCAAGGGTCGTATCGTCATGCTCGAAGGGATAAAACTTAAACTTTTACTCGCTAGAACGAATTCTAACATCCTACGGTTAAGCCACAGCTCATAAATATTGTCCTTACTTCCCTCATAGCCGTTGCATGATGACCTCTTGGCTGTAAAGCGCCCTAAACTTGTCCAGTTCCTCCACTTCTTCCTCCCTGACCCATCATCCTCTTATCTTTCCCTCTCCTCTTGCTTTTCCACCTCGAGACCAACAAACATGTTTTCCTGATTTTCTGTTCCTGGCTCGGGTACTTGACTTGTTTATACAGTCAGCAATGGTTATTTCTGTTGATGACTGGACTCCAGCTACAGAATCTCACACACAAGCTTTTAATTTTGTATATACTTATATACTCGCTGGGTATCAGGATATGGCTAAATGATACTATACCCCTGGAACGGGCAAATTTTCCCACAAACCGATAAATTTCCGATCCACCAGTCTCTGTAAACACAACTACTGTCTCTGACTCACGCTTCTAAAACTCAAGAGACTTTCTTCGAAATTTCAGGTTTAAAAGGAGCAAAACTATCCTCTCTAACATCCTTAAGAAGGTCGTCGATAGCAACACCACTCTCTCCGCGGCTCATGGCAGTAGCTTCCACCTTGTAAGCTCTCCACAGCACAAGTAATTTTCCTCCCCTAAGCTCGAGTAGTGTCCACCGTCCGTTGACGATAGTCTGGCGTCTGCGAGTTGAACCCTTCTCCCCTCACTACACACAAACAGCTCCCTGACGCCGAGGCTTAGGTCAGACATTCAAGAAATTACTGACTCATGTGTTTACGATACGAAGAACGTACGTGGATGAATCTATGTGTGTTAGAAAATGATCCTGTAAGTCACGTTTATCAAGAATTTAAAACAGCAATTTGAGCTACCACGAATATACTCATCCAAACAGTCACACGGAATAGCATAGAGCAGCATGATGATGGCTGAGATCTTGATTACACCTGACTCAATACTCAGCACTATGACATGACGGGGTAATCTGCCTTAAAGCATACTGGCATTCTCTCGTATGATAATACTGAACCTCGTAATATCACATTGCACATCGAACTTCAAAACTGGGGCGTGCTGGACGGTCAATACTATTAAACCTTATGCAAAGTGAATGAACTCACGACGTAAGATCTATTCCAGTGAGACAGTGAAGAAAGAGACAATAGCATCTAACAACGGCACCTGGTGATGTAAATTTGACAGACACCAGCTCCCAGCACAGTAGTTATATATGCTACAACAAGGTTACACACACACACACACACACACAACAGTTACACTAACCACAGAAATTGCTACACACAGCAGTTTATATGCAACTACCACACCAAGGCTACATACACACATAAGTTACACCTACCATACCAAGCCTATAAACACACACACACACACAAACACACACACACACACACACGCGCACACACACACAGTAGTTACACCTACAGCATAAGGCTACACACGTATGCATAAAGCACTCATGCAAGGTAGAATTAACCTGATCGCATCGCTGCGTTTCCAATTTCAGGCTAACATGAAAGGAGACACTACAGCTATTACGCTATAGGTGTTTTCCGCGACTCTGGCTCTTCAGTACGTAACCTCTCGTCTTTGTCAATAACTTTACAGACTTAAACTGGCTACCGAACTCTACGCCAATAACTGTCAACCTTTCTCAACTGATGTGCCCCTTGCCTGTCGTTTTCTGTTCCTCACATATCCCTTGTTCATTCCACCACTAACTAACTTTTCATTAACCAGTGCATTAATAAGCAACTCGCGTTGGGATTCTTTCAACGTATCTGCCCGCTAACAGTCAATTTAGTATTGATTTTTCTCACTCTGGCTTATTTCATTACTGTCATCGATTTCTTTTTGGCAAATTTGCACTTAATTCAGTTCCTTTCATTTACCCCTACAGAACAGGCTTCAAGTACCTCTCGTTGAGAGTCTATTAATCGCATCCATATCTTTTCCTTTTAGACGAGTAAGTAATTGTATGCCTGAATCATGACAATGTCGTCTTTATGATATATATATATATATATATATATATATATATATATATATATATATATATATATATATATATATCATACTGCCCACATGGCAGCAGGATTCGAACTACTACCACTTGTGTAGGAGCTGGTCACGCTAACAACTAAGGTGTGGAGCCTATAACAGAATTCACTATTTGATTACCAGTGATCGATACCAAGTGTTCAGTGTGAAGAGGAACGCAGCAGGATTGGGGGGAGGGGATAATCATGGTACTTCTGAAGGAGTTTTCACCAGCTCCGAATTATGAGGATTCGTCTAAGAACTGAACGAAGGGTACAGTCTGAGAATACTGACACTAGAGGAGGAATATCACAGAAGTGCCGGCGAGGAGGTCAGGTGGCTCACAATTATTGACTCCTGGATGTTGTATCTCTGTCCTTAACCTTCAGCAGTTGTGCTCAGAGATTCTGCACTGATGCACCGGCCCGTGGCTTTACTCTGAACTTTTTTACCTTAATATTTCACTACGATCTGCAGCCCCTTGAATCTCTGATCATATCTGCCGTTCCCAAGATTTTTTCTGTGTTTTATGATGCATAAATTTTTACTCGGATCTACCGCTCCGCGTTTTTGCTTACATCTGTTACCCTTGAACGTTCATTCTGATCTGCTGCCTTTAAATCTTTCATGGAAATCTACTGTCTTCCTGAATCTTTATCTCAGCTCAGTTTCACCGAATCTTTCATGATATTTCTTTATCTTAGTCCGATGATTCATCTCTCACACTGTGTATAGTATTTCTGATTTATGGAACGTTGATGTCTTCCTCTCTAGTACTTTGGATGTCTTTGACCTTAATTTTGCCTTTTTCATGAGCAGATGAGGTATTCTATAACATGAACTCCATGGCAAAGAACTGCGCTCCTTGTGTTCTCTTGCAATGCAGTACATTTGTGGTCAAGCCAAAATCCACCAGGTGGACAAGACTGTCTCACTGTGCCCACTCAAGTTCTGATTGCTTATGTGACGTCAACACATGAGGGGGAAAATCGCTAACGCTCCGCTTACACCTTAACGACATAGGGTGCGGAGACCAGGCCATTAGGAGCCGGCCAGAGATCAACGCACCCTATTAGCACGGGAGGAGGAGGCTACACCACCACGAACAAATGGGATCATCCCCCCTGACGTAAGTAGGTCAGAGGTACCAACCCAGTCATCGCGGGGAAAGTACCGCTCCCTGCCATAAGTGGGCTAAAGGTTCCAGTCGCAGCGAGGGAGATAACCCTCCCCAACATAAGTAGGCCAGGGGTACCACTCCAGTCATGGCGAGGAAGACACCGCGCCCTGCGATAAGTGGGTCAAAGGTGCTTCCCCGGTAGCTGAGAGGGAGGTAACGCACCCTGACATAAGGAGACCAGGGGTACCATCCCATCGTTGTGGGTAAGAGGTCCTTCCCTGATAAACGTGGACTAGGGGCACCAACCCAGTCCTCCCAGGTCAGGACCCTCTTGTCCTTCCACAGTCAAAGAAAAGACTCCTTCGGCGAGGTCATATCATATCTTCGAAGAAGAACTTTTCATTCCGAAGGAATCCATTCTTCCCTGCTACTGACCGCAGCGCAGCCTGGAAGATGCAGGAGCTTCTAGAGATGGGTTCCTGGGGTTATCTAAAACTATTTAAGAGATGGAAGAGTAGGGAGGGAGGGAGGCACAAGGTTCTCTGAGTGAAGCAAGGGGAGACACCTCCCTTGTCATATCTAGGCAAGGGTACACTGACTCTGTCATCGGGTGACTGGGACCACCTCCCCTGTCATGACTGGGGGAAGCAGGAATCACTTCTCATGTCATGTCAGGTGCAGGAGGAACTGGCTCAGTCATGGTGAGATATGAACCATCTCCTAAGTCATGTCTGGTGCAGGGTAGGTTGCTCTGTTGTAGTGAGGCAGGAACCATCCCCCTGTGTCACGTCTAGGGCAGGGGACACCGGCTTAGTCGTGGTGAGGAAGGAACCACCACGTGTGCCAGCCCTGTCGAGGGCAGGGGACTCCGGCTTAGTCGTGGTGAGGGAGGAACCACTACCAGTGTCACGTCTAGGGTAGGGGACACCTGGTGAGGGAGGAACCAACCACCTCATGTGTCGCGTGTGGGGCGGGGCGGGGAGCTACCAAAGGCAGCGGCCGTAAAGAAGACCACTTGCCTCATTACGGCACTGAGAAAAATGTGTGAGGATACTTGCCCCCGTCCTAACATCCTGTGGACCACGCCTAGGATTTTCCCTGAATACCAGCCATTAACTTTTTTTTTTCTTCATTCCTTTGTCTTCCCACCATCTTCTGAGAACTGTGACATCATCACGCACCAGACATACAGAACTGTGACAGTGCTACATATTTACCCAACAGAACTGTGACATCACCACGCACAAGACATACAGAATTGTAACATCAACACGTGCCAGACCAATAGAACTGTGACATCAACACGTGCCAGATCAACAGAACTGTGACATCACCACGCACAAGACATACAGAATTGTAACATCAACACGTGCCAGACCAACAGAACTGTGATATCAAAACGTGCCAGACCAACGGAACTGTGACATCAACACGTGCCAGACCAACAGAACTGTGACATCACCACGCACAAGACATACAGAACTGTGACATCAACACGTGCCAGACCAATAGAACTGTGACATCAACACATGTCAGACCAACAGAACTGTGACATCAAAACGTGCCAGACCAATAGAACTGTGACATCAACACGTGCCAGACCAACAGAACTGTGACATCAACACGTGCCAGATCAACAGAACTGTGACATCACCATGCACCAGATCAACAGAATTGTGACAGTGCTACATATCTGTCCAACAGAACTGTCACATCACCACGTACCAGATCAACAGAAATGTGACATCAACACGTGCCAGACCAACATAACTGTGACATCAACACGTGCCAGACATACAGAAGTGTGACAGCAACACGTACCAGATCAACAGAACTGTGACATCAACATGTACCAGATCAACAGAAATGACAACACGCGCCAGACCAACAGAACTGTTACATCACCACGTTTCAGACCAACAGAACTGTGACATCAAAACGTGCCAGACCAACAGAACTGTGACATCAACACGTACCAGATCAACAGAACTGTGACATCAACACGTACCAGATCAACAGAACTGTGACATCAACACGTACCAGACCAACAGAACTACATGACACCAACACGTACCCAGTCTACAGGCCGATGCTTATCGCACAGCTGATCGTCACACATACCTGCCAGGAGAGAGAATAATATCGTTAATGCGTTGTAACATTAATATCACTGACTCTAAAACACTAATAACCGTACAATTTCCTAACTTTAATGTAGACAACTGGATTCCTTTTTTTTTTATTAAGAAATGAAGTAAATCACTTACAAGATTTCTCTTTATAAGAATAAGGGTAATAAAAAAAATGTACATTCGATGATGTTTACGGAAATTATCTTCATAAAAGTTTTGTTCGGTAATGACGACGTAGCTGTGGAAAGTGTGAAAAAAATTTCGACCAGTTTTTCAGGCTAATTTATTGAGTCTTTTTAAAAGTTACGTGAAACCTAATGATTGAGTGGATCCAGGTGATGCAACTGCTCGAGGATGAAGTGAATTCGTTCGCACAGAGACATGCCCACATCACATGTATATAACCATAACAATAAATGTGTTTAGTCATAAAAGTATCACTTCTGCTTCCCCACCTTGACGAGAGAGAGAGAGAGAGAGAGAGAGAGAGAGAGAGAGAGAGAGAGAGAGAGAGAGAGAGAGAGAGAGAGAGAGTGTATGGCATGGAATATCGGGCAACAGGTAAGGCAGCAGGACCTTCGTGATCAGTAATCAGACGTTGTGGGATTTATTTCCCCGCATCATCACCAACGCCCCGTCCAACACCACTTGCTACCGTCACGCAACCCTACACACACACACACACACACACACACACGCGCGCACGCAACTCTTACCTCCCCACCACTCCCTCACCGTTACCATAACACCAATCCCACGCCTGCCATATCTGACATTACCACTACAACCACATATGACACAACAGCCATATGTAAAACCACTACTACTATATCTGACCCTACATCTGATATCATCTACACACCTGACACCGCTAACAAGACATGTGACATCACTGCACATCTAACATCACCACTAAATGTAACATTAATTTAACATCAACACTACATCTCACATAACCGCATCAACTAACAACACCATACCTGACACCACCATCCATCCCTCCCGAGGCACCCATCACATCTCTCTTCACCACCACATCATCTGACAAGACCACCACATCCAACACATCCTCCACATTACCTGATAAGAACACCTCATCAGACACAACCACAACATCTGCTCCCAAAAGGAATTACAGCCCCCACCACCACAATAAACTTCGCTGCGTTAAAGTTATCAAAAAGCAGAGATAAAATAATTCATAATGAGAACTTTACCAGATATTTCACCTGATTAACGTCAGTATATTCTACGAGCCTCTTGCACAGGGGTCCCGGGTTCGATCCTGGCTGTTGGAGGTTTGTATGTTCTATGAAGGTGAGCGTTCATATGCACTTTATTCGTATATATATATATATATATATATATATATATATATATATATATATATATATATATATATATATATATATATGTTTATAGTTGTGTTACTGGAGTGATAGTTTTCATACATGGTGCTTTGACAAGAAAATAGTGAAATTGGAAAAAATGTAGCTTAGACATTGAAGCTTATTGATACAGTGGTTAAATTGATGAGAACTACTATTGACTTTTGTGTAAATAAATTAAACATTTCCTTTTTCCATAGCCAGAGGTTGAACCATTATGTGACATTTATTTTTTTCTTTTCATTTCAAGCTAGAAGTTTCAGTTTTCTAAATTGTTTCTTACATTTTTCATATGTATATATATGTATGTGTGTGTGTGTGTATATGTGCGTGTGTGTGTGTATGTGTGTGTATGTGTATATATATATATATGTATATTATCCCTGGGGATAGGGGTGAAAGAATACTTCCCACGCATTCCTCGCGTGTCGTAGAAAGCGACTAGAGGAGACGGGAGCGGGGGGCCAGAAATCCTCCCCTCCTTGTATTTTTTTTAACTTTCTAAAATGGGAATCAGAAGAAGGAGTAACGCGGGGAGTGCTCATACTCCTCGAAGGCTCAGATTGGGGTGCCTAAATGTGTGTGGATGTAACCAAGATGTGAAAAAAGGAGAGATAGGTAGTATGTTTGAGGAAAGGAACCTGGATGTTTTGGCTCTGAGTGAAACGAAGCTCAAGGGTGAAGGGGAAGAGTGGTTTGGGAATGTCTTGGGAGTAAAGTCAGGGGTTAGTGAGAGGACAAGAGCAAGGGAAGGAGTAGCAGTACTCCTGAAACAGGAGTTGTGGGAGTACGTGATAGAATGTAAGAAAGTAAATTCTCGATTAATATGGGTAAAACTGAAAGTTGATGGAGAGAGATGGGTGATTCTTGCTGCATATGCACCTGGGCATGAGAAGAAAGATCATGAGAGGCAAGTGTTTTGGGAGCAGCTGAATGAGTGTGTTAGTGGTTTTGATGCACGAGACCGGGTTATAGTGATGGGTGATTTGAATGCAAAGGTGAGTAATGTGGCAGTTGAGGGAATAATTGGTATACATGGGGTGTTCAGTGTTGTAAATGGAAATGGTGAAGAGCTTGTAGATTTATGTGCTGAAAAAGGACTGATGATTGGGAATACCTGGTTTAAAAAGCGAGATATACATAAGTATACTTATGTAAGTAGGAGAGATGGCCAGAGAGCGTTATTGGATTACGTGTTAATTGACAGGCGTGCGAAAGAGAGACTTTTGGATGTTAATGTGCTGAGAGGTGCAACTGGAGGGATGTCTGATCATTATCTTGTGGAGGCTAAGGTGAAGATTTGTATGGGTTTTCAGAAAAAAAGAGTGAATGTTGGGGTGAAGAGGGTGGTGAGAGTAAGTGAGCTTGGGAAGGAGACTTGTGTGAGGAAGTACCAGGAGAGACTGAGTACAGAATGGAAAAAGGTGAGAACAATGAAAGTAAGGGGAGTGGGGGAGGAATGGGATGTATTTAGGGAATCAGTGATGGATTGCGCAAAAGATGCTTGTGGCATGAGAAGAGTGGGAGGTGGGTTGATTAGAAAGGGTAGTGAGTGGTGGGATGAAGAAGTAAGAGTATTAGTGAAAGAGAAGAGAGAGGCATTTGGACGATTTTTGCAGGGAAAAAATGCAGTTGAGTGGGAGACGTATACAAGAAAGAGACAGGAGGTCAAGAGAAAGATGCAAGAGGTGAAAAAAAGGGCAAATGAGAGTTGGGGTGAGAGAGTATCATTAAATTTTAGGCAGGATAAAAAGATGTTCTGGAAGGAGGTAAATAAATTGCGTAAGACAAGGGAGCAAATGGGAACTTCAGTGAAGGGCGCAAATGGGGAGGTGATAACAAGTAGTGGTGATGTGAGAAGGAGATGGAGTGAGTATTTTGAAGGTTTGTTGAATGTGTTTGATGATAGAGTGGCAGATATAGGGTGTTTTGGTCGAGGTGGTGTGCAAAGTGAGAGGGTTAGGGAAAATGATTTGGTAAACAGAGAAGAGGTAGTAAAAGCTTTGCGGAAGATGAAAGCCGGCAAGGCAGCAGGTTTGGATGGTATTGCAGTGGAATTTGTTAAAAAAGGGGGTGACTGTATTGTTGACTGGTTGGTAAGGTTATTTAATGTATGTATGACTCACGGTGAAGTGCCTGAGGATTGGCGGAATGCGTGCATAGTACCATTGTACAAAGGCAAAGGGGATAAGAGCGAGTGCTCAAATTACAGAGGTATAAGTTTGTTGAGTATTCCTGGTAAATTATATGGGAGGGTATTGATTGAGAGGGTGAAGGCATGTACAGACCATCAGATTGGGGAAGAGCAGTGTGGTTTCAGAAGTGGTAGAGGATGTGTGGATCAGGTGTTTGATTGGAAGAATGTATGTGAGAAATACTTAGAAAAGCAAATGGATTTGTATGTAGCATTTATGGATCTGGAGAAGGCATATGATAGAGTTGATAGAGATGCTCTGTGGAAGGTATTAAGAATATATGATGTGGGAGGCAAGTTGTTAGAAGCAGTGAAAAGTTTTTATCGAGGATGTAAGGCATGTGTACGTGTAGGAAGAGAGGAAAGTGATTGGTTCTCAGTGAATGTAGGTTTGCGGCAGGGGTGTGTGATGTCTCCATGGTTGTTTAATTTGTTTATGGATGGGGTTGTCAGGGAGGTGAATGCAAGAGTTTTGGAAAGAGGGGCAAGTATGAAGTCTGTTGGGGATGAGAGAGCTTGGGAAGTGAGTCAGTTGTTGTTCGCTGATGATACAGCGCTGGTGGCTGATTCATGTGAGAAACTGCAGAAGCTGGTGACTGAGTTTGGTAAAGTGTGTGAAAGAAGAAAGTTAAGAGTAAATGTGAATAAGAGCAAGGTTATTAGGTATAGTAGGGTTGAGGGTCAAGTCAATTGGGAGGTGAGTTTGAATGGAGAAAAACTGGAGGAAGTGAAGTGTTTTAGATATCTGGGAGTGGATCTTTCAGCGGATGGAACCATGGAAGCGGAAGTGGATCATAGGGTGGGGGAGGGGGCGAAAATTCTGGGAGCCTTGAAGAATGTGTGGAAGTCGAGAACATTATCTCGGAAAGCAAAAATGGGTATGTTTGAAGGAATAGTGGTTCCAACAATGTTGTATGTTTGCGAGGCGTGGGCTCTGGATAGAGTTGTGCGCAGGAGGATGGATGTGCTGGAAATGAGATGTTTGAGGACAATGTGTGGTGTTAGGTGGTTTGATCGAGTGAGTAACGTAAGGGTAAGAGAGATGTGTGGAAATAAAAAGAACGTGGTTGAGAGAGCAGAAGAGGGTGTTTTGAAGTGGTTTGGGCACATGGAGAGAATGAGTGAGGAAAGATTGACCAAGAGGATATATGTGTCAGAGGTGGAGGGAACGAGGAGAAAAGGGAGACCAAATTGGAGGTGGAAAGATGGAGTGAAAAAGATTTTGTGTGAATGGGGCCTGAACATGCAGGAGGGTGAAAGGAGGGCAAGGAATAGATTGAATTGGAGCGATGTGGTATACCGGGGTTGACGTGCTGTCAGTGGATTGAATCGGGATATGTGAAGCGTCTGGGGTAAACCATGGAAAGCTGTGTAGGTATGTATATTTTGCGTGTGTGGGCGTATGTATATACATGTGTATGGGGGTGGGTTGGGCCATTTCTTTAGTCTGTTTCCTTGCGCTACCTCGCAAACGCGGGAGACAGCGACAAAGCAAAAAAAAAAAAAAAAATATATATATATATATATATATATATATATATATATATATATATATATATATATATATATATAAATATATATATATATATATATATATATATATATATATATATATATATATATATATATATATATATATATATATATATTATCCCTTGGGATAGGGGAGAAAGAATACTTCCCACGTATTCCCTGCCTGTCGTAGAAGGCGACTAAAAGGGGAGGGAGCGGGTGGCTGGAAATCCTCCCCTCTCGTTTTTTTTTCAAATTTTCCAAAAGAAGGAACAGAGAAGGGGGCCAGGTGAGGATTTTCCCTCTAAGGCCCAGTCCTCTGTTCTTAACGCTACCTCGCAAATGCGGGAAATGGCGAATGGTATGAAAAAAAAAGAAAAAAAAAAATATATATATATATATATATATATATATATATATATATATATATATATATATATATATATATATATATATATATATATATGGATTGAATCAGGGCATGTGAAGCGTCTGGGGTAAACCATGGAAAGTTCTGTGGGGCCTGGATGTGGAAAGGGAGCTGTGGTTTCGGGCATTATTACATGACAGCTAGAGAATGAGTGTGAACGAATGGGGCCTTTGTTGTCTTTTCCTAGCGCTACGTCGCACACATGAGGGGGGAGGGGGATGTTATTCCATGTGTGGCGAGGTGGCGATGGGAATAAATAAAGGCAGTCAGTATGAATTATGTACATGTGTATATATGTATATGTCTGTGTGTATATATATGTGTACATTGAGATGTATACGTATGTATATTTGCGTGTGTGGACGTGTATGTATATACATGTGTATGGGGGTGGGTTGGGCCATTTGTCTGTTTCCTTGTGCTACCTCACAAACGCGGGAGACAGCGACAAAGCAAAATAAATAAACAAATAAATAAATGAATATATATATATATATATATATATATATATATATATATATATATATATATATATATATATATCATACATGACAACAAGAGACTGTGTGAACAAATGTGGCCATTGTTGTCTTTTCCTAGCGCTACCTCGCGTACATGTGGGGGGAGGGGATTGTCATTTCATGTGTGGCGGGGTGGCGACGGGAATGAATAAAGGGCAGACAGTATGAATTATGTTCATGTATATATATATATATATATATATATATATATATATATATACGTTGAGATTTTTTTTTATTATTATTTGCTTTGTCGCTGTCTTCCGCGTTAGCTAGGTAGCGCAAGGAAACAGACGAAAGAATGGCCCAACCCACCCACATACACATGTATATACATACACGTCCACACACGCAAATATGCATACCTATAAATCTCAAAGTATACATATATATACACACACAGACATATACATATATACACATGTGCATAATTCATACTGTCTGCCTTTATGAATTTCCAACGCCACCTCGCCACACATGGAATAACAACCCCCTCCCCCCTCATGTGTGCGAGGTAGCGCTAGGAAAAGACAACAAAGGCTCCATTCGTTCACACTCAGTCTCTAGCTGTCATGTAATAATGCACCGAAACCACAGCTCCCTTTCCACATCCAGGCCCCACACAACTTTCCATGGTTTACCCCAGACGCTTCACTTGCCCTGGTTCAATCCATTGACAGCACGTCGACCCCGGTATACCACATCGTTCCAATTCACTCTATTCATTTGCACGCCTTTCACCCTCCTGCATGTTCATGCCCCGATCACACAAAATCTTTTTCACTCCATCTTTCCACCTCCAATTTGGTCTCCCACTTCTCCTCGTTCCCTCCACCTCCGACACATATATCCTCTTGGTCAATCTTTCCTCACTCATTCTCTCCATGCGACCAAACCATTTCAAAACACTCTCTTCTGCTCTCTCAACCACACTCTTCTTATTTCCACACACCTCTCTTACCCTTACATTACTTACTCGATCAAACCACCTCACACCACATATTGTCCTCAAACATCTCATTTCCAGCACATCCACCCTCCTGCGCACAACTCTATCCATAACCCACGCTTCGCAACCATACAACATTGCTGGAACCACTATTCCTTCAAACATACCCATTTTGGCTTTCCGAGATAATGTTCTCGACTTCCAAACATTCTTTAAGGCTCCCAGAATTTTCGCCCCCTCCCCCACCCTACGATTCACTTCCGCTTCCATGGTTCCATCCGCTGCCAGATCCACTGTTTCCTGCTTGTCCTACTGTTTCCTACTTTTCTTCCTGATTGATTTATCTGTTTTTCCTTAGTGATATATCATTATCTTACCCAAATGATTAGTAAAATATTAATAAAGAAACGAGAGTTCTTATGCGCATCGAACGCGGGATTGGCAAAGTGGGACATGGTTTTGGAAACAGTAACGTGGTCTTCTTTCTACTTATCATTCTTTATCTCTTCTTTATCTGAAAGACAAGAGATAATAAAAATAACCAACATTATGCTCATTTGCAAATCTGAATGTTATCACTCATTCACCACAAATACATCATTATTATCATTATTCATAAAACAACTTTTGACTTTTGACGGTAGACATTTTTGCTAAGGGCCACAACATATCCAAGAAAGGTTATAACATTAGATAATACTTTCCTTAAGGACGAGTTGTCAGTGAACATGGAGTCACTTACATACACAGGTCAGTGATAACCATGTCCTTCACATCTGCACATGCCCAGACCAGGAGACTTATGTATTCATGATCACAACTGGTGTCTGCTGTCTTCTCCAATTAAAGGTTCCTTTTAGCTGCTACGCACCAGCTACAGATGTTTACATGCATCCGGTTCACCCTAGTCAAACGAGTTCCTGATCCTCAACAGTAGCTCCTGAGGTGACTGTAACTAACGCCTTTCTCACACCAACTGTGATATGGAACGTACCTCACCAGACCTGCCTGTGAATGGCTCTGTTCCCACTACTGCAGAGCCGTTCACCGAAGATACTGTACGGTCTTATATCTTCACATCAATTTCCTCTGAAGTGCAACACCCTCGAGAGGTCAGGAGCTGGGTAGTGATAGTACACCGAAGCCTGCCTGTGCTTTATGATTTGCTTCAAGATTATGCCACAGTACAAGTGAATTTGTCAGCCGTACACAGTGGAATGTGAATGAATGTGAATGGATATATCGATTTCTTAAACCGGTCACACGTATCTATGTGCCACAACTACCCACTCCCGCCGCATCTAGAACTACCGTCTACTAATCCTATATGCATTAGCATCAATGAACTTGAACTAGTAATAAACTATTCTATTTAGTTTCATTTTACGTATGTTTTGTACAACGAAAGCCTATCGGTCGCCTTTTTGCTGTTGTATGCCGTCACATGTCAGTGGCGTTCATGATTGTGTCAGTGGTCACTATGTTCAGTGAATGTTCTGTGTTGATATTTGATGCGCTTACAGCAGTTTGATTCATGGTCCGTTCTCTTTCCTGAATCACATTCTAAAAGAACTGATGGCGTCATTGTTCCGTCTGAAAAATGGTTCTCACTCTGTGAAACCAGTGAACATTCAGAATCATGAACTTCATAATGGTAAATACACATACGTCTTTAAGGAACTAGCTAAGGGCTAGTGTAGTATCAATAAGGATGTAATACAAGGTTTCCTCCCGATGTGATTTAAATCTACACGATTCCCAGTTTCGTTTCGTCTTCGAGAAAATGGGACAAGACAACACAGTACTCTCAGTACTGTGATGATACACGAAGTGTTACAATATCTTTCAAGAACCTCTCTGTTCCTCCCGACTCGTGATGCGGAGGTAGCTCCAGCAGTTATACGCTGGCCGTGTGACCTCCAGTCAATAACCTTGATCTTCCACGTTACCCAGAGCACCGCAGGATGGCATACTGGGTATGTAAGGGAGGAGAAGGATGCAGTCTGTGGCTGCCATCATAACGTCGCGTGAACGATAGGTCAATAAAGGGGAACGTCACTGCCACACAAAGGTGGGAGCTCATCCAGATACTAAACATGATGTAGCTGTTACACTCTGTAACTCACGAGTTACATATTTCAACATTTCAGACGCGTTCTGACTGGCTAATATAGATTTTTGTGCATTACTTTTTTTTCGAAAAGACATCGCACAGTTGTATTTCATCCCAGTAATGTGAGAACGGGGAAGGTAGCCATCATGTTGTTTGTCTGTTTGTCTCCTTCCCAGCGTGTCAGTTTCATCACAGCAACAGGCAATCACTCGTGCGGGACTGAATATTTATAGGTACAGTACGATTCTACGAGGAAGGTCTAGTGTATGCGTCAGTTAGGGTACACATCCGTATCGTGTTTCGACTCTATTCCCGTCACCAGCCCATCATACGCTTGTTTCCATCACCAGCACTGCAAAAACAAGCTCCCATCACCAGCATTGCATGCATACTCATGCTGCATTACTCATATCAGCGATACTCATCTTACCTCTGCTGGGTTTAACGTCTCGAATATTTTTCATTTCCGATCACAGGTTGTAATAAATCCCGATGACTCTGGATCCTAGTGGGCGAGATTACTAACCTCATCGATCCTTCGCTCAGGTCTGACGACGAATGTCAGTGATACACTTTTACGTATGTCTGTCAGTACACACATCCCGGACTGCGGTCTTCTGTCATCATCAGCCTTGTTATATAATGATCAATCTTTATCATGAATGATGAGATTACTGGTTTCGGTGATCCTAAGTTGATTGAAATGTGGAGGTGACTGACGCACATCACAGCAGCACACGTCCCAAGGCGGGTACCATCTCAACTTTTGTATGTTGGAATTAATAACTTTCGTCATGGATGTTGGGGGGGGTTCGAAGGTGGATCAGAATTATGAGCTATGCGGACGTATCATGCCAATTATGGTTTACGATGATTAAGAATGCCAAAATATAGTTAGACTGTTAACATCACAAGATCAGATTATACCCTGAGATGGATCGTTACTTCAACGATATGTCCCTCCCCCTTCTCATGCTTTCAGTCTCTAACTCTAATACGTCGTAATGGATTGAGATCAAAGTTGGCGATATTAGTCATCTTATGAACCTTTATCTCAGGTATGAAGCTGAAACGAATCGCAACTCACCATTTGCTTAAAGGATCATCCTCAAGTTAACCTCAAAATGGCTTACACATCCCTTTACAAACATATGTCAGATTATTCTTGTCTCTAAACAGTAGCATTGCAATATCACCGTAAATTCTGATCCAACTTGGTGAACCTACTTTATCAAACCTGAAGCCTTGGTTCGAAGGTGGAACCCACGAATGCATGAGCACGTCCGTCCGTGTTCAGTTTGTAACTTCTAACCTCTGATTACCTGCTCTGTTACCTCAGGTTAGGTCCTGATAATATTGTATCGCACTAGTTATTTCATCCGCACTCGGTTCAGGTGGGCAGACGGCGCCAGATTCACACAGTCGGACATTCATATTTACTTAAGTTACCAACTCATGTTTCGTTAAAGTACATGCGATATAGCTACATAACTACACAACCATATGGCTGTTCTACAAACTGTTCACTTCTGGAAGTGAAATAAACTGCATATTTCCATAAGCATTTCGATGCACTGAGCTGCAGTACAGGTTACTGAATATGTCATTACGTGAGGGATTGTGATCGAGCTGTGATGAGAATGTTAAACTGACATCTCTAACTCAGCACGATGGAGCGGAGTCACACACATCGGTACTGGCGTTCACATCAGCCTCCCTCCCGAGCTATCTCCTCAACTGGTTTATTTGAGTAATATTCTGAGTCTACGACGTTCGCTGATTTTACTGTGAGACGATGCAACGGTGGACTCGTTGGTCGCCACTCCTTGCAACGTAAGGTAGAGACTATGTGAGACGCAACTTGACGTCATACTGCAAACCTCACCGCAGGGAACTGTAGAGTTAAGAAGACCGGGTCGTGTGCGTTACGTGTTACCAAATGTTATGTAGGAGGGGATCAAATGGTAGGTTTGTGGATAGAAAGCCAACAGCCCATGTTTGGATGATGCAGAAAGAATAAGAGCTGTACGGGCTACAGGAATGATATCCGACAGGTCACTGAAGTAGCTCACTGTGCAACCGTCAACCGCCCACCTCATACACATGCGTGTAGTGCTGATAATCTACCTACCTAGTCTGTGCCTACCGGAGAGAGAGAGAGAGAGAGAGAGAGAGAGAGAGAGAGAGAGAGAGAGAGAGAGAGAGAGAGAGAGAGAGATGGGTAAACTGACTCACTCCTACAGCCAACATATACCACAACTAACGTAAAGCATCCTGCAGCTTGCAGTCCTCAACCTGCTTAGCAGTTAAATAAGATATTAAGTCAATACGCAACACTGAGAGCACATTCAGATCTGTATAAAGGCGGAAACAAACACTCCACATGCACCCCAAGGGTTAAACATTAGTACATACCAACAAGTACAAAAGACAGCCTTGCGTAATCTTCCACCAAGGAAGCGTACCAGCGCTGCGTACATGTTGCGTAACACATTTCTGATTCATCCGTCATAATTCTGATACACATAGCTTAAAGGTTTGGTGCCTTGGAGGGACTTTATTATCACAACAAAAATGGCAGAAGGAACACTAATTTTGTACCTCAGGAACAGGACACAGACACAGACAGACATCGTCAGTTTACGCTACAAAAAGTAGCCTAAACTGAGCAGTGTGGTTGGTTGTTTGTTTGTTTGGGCTTTAGCTGTGAGGGTCATTATACGGCCGTTAGCGTCAAGCTACGACATCCACCATTAACACCTTCTTCAAGCGTTAAGGATATTTCTAAGACCACGCGCACTCAATATGCATGTGGCCTGTGGCAATTTGGAATCAGAGAGAGAAATATACTCGCATTTGGGTGTGATCCTGTTGTACCACTTCACTCTTGTCCTGAATAATACATACAGCACATCCCGCCTACCTTCTCTGCAGGGCGTTCATCCATACACGAAAGATAAACACCACACGTCAAGGCAACAAAATTGACCCATGATGAATCAGACGAAAAAAACAAAATGCCAACCATTGTGTGGATAATCTGTCTATGACTCGTACTAAATATCACGAAATCCCTGACATCTCCTCTGGGTCAATAGTCGTTCAAATTGTGTGGGAGGGAGTTCCACACTCGCAGGATTCCATCCATGTCTTAAACTTTGTTAAAATACTTGTGTACTGTCAACATCGAAACATTCACAACTCCATCATTTACGTATGATACACTCAGCCAGCTACTTATAAAGTAAAAAGCAGTTTATTTACATCTTTCTATCATAATCTTTGCATACGTTTATGTGGTGGTTTTATCTCTGCATCATCTGAAGAATTATTCTCTAATGTCAAAATCAAACTTGTTTAAGACCTTAAAAGATGATCTATTCGGGTCTGATCCCTGGCGGCCCGTGTATGCTTGAAGGTCAGAAACGCTAACTGGTACACCACTGAGGTGCGTGTGTGTGTGTGTGTGTGTGTGTGTGTGTGTGTGTGTCGCCCTGCTTTTCTCCAAACTCCCTTAGAGACACAAACACTGGAGACTACGGACCGCCGCTTCTGCACTGGACAGTAATACATGAAGCTATCAAGACCATTCTCAATCAACGAACGGCCGGTAATGCCTCCATGCTCACCACACTGTCCACACTATTATATTCTATCACTTAAAGTCTTATAAAGTAATACGACTCACGTTCCATTCGGGAACTGTTACTGGGAGAGTCTAGGTGGGTTCTCCAGTGACGTTACCGTAGCTGTGTCAGTAAATATCCATAGTTAACGAACTGGAATTGAATATCTATTCCGAAAAAAATGAAAAATTGAATATCTATTCCGAAAAAAATAAAAAAACAAACACAAAGGAAGCCAAACTGAGCAACACTGAGTAAGTATCTACGGAGAGAAGTAATGTGGGTAGATAATGGGTCGCACAACGAGGCAAATAAGGATCATGGGGGCAGTCGTATGTTAACAAGGAGTAAAATGGGGAGAATCATAGGAAACAGTGAAAAAAAAATCATGGGAAACGTTGGAGAGAATCAAGGGAAACGCTAGAAAAATGTTTCTTCAAGTTATAAACCAAGTTAAACTTCAGAATAAACACCTTGTATATGAGGCACAACTCAACGGTCAGGTTAAACACATTAAATTTTTTTTCGACCACGCTGTGACTCTCGAAGACGATGATGATAACGAGGACGACGAAGATGGACGGACGGACGGGCGACGACGACGATGTACAGACGGACGGATGACGGTGACGACGACGCGCAAAATGTCTGTCGTTCTTGCTCAGGCCACACAGTCATGGAAACATGGGGACGATGGTGATGTGCAGGAGGGTGACAACCTCATGACAGACCAAAGACACTGAGTCACATAAGGACCAAACAACGTTCAAGAATTTCTGCGAGATGGATTGCATTATAGAATTTAGGCTCCTAGTCATAGAAATCTGGAATAATTTTTTCAATGAAAGACAAATCAAGATGGAAATCAAGGAAATGGGCAGAGGCGTGGGTGTTGGGTGGGCAGGGGTGTGGGTGTGGGGCTGGCTGGGGCGTGGGTGTGGGGCTGGCTGGGGCGTGGGTGTGGGGCTGGCAGGGGCGTGGGTGTGGGGCTGGCAGGTGCATGGGTGTTGGGCTGGCAGGGGCATGGGTTTGGGGCTGGCTGGGGCATGGGTGTGGGGCGAGCAGGCTCTCAGAAAGACGTCTCAAAAGCAACGGCCAACATTTCTCAAAACACTAATCATCCTCTTGGCCAGATATACCCGTTGACCCGCTCAGTCTACAGCTGCAGGATCGAGTGAGGTGAGACTGTTGTGCCAGCAACGCCGCCGCTGAGGTCAATGGAGGCAACACCACCTTTGACGGGAAGGAGGTGACTGGTCCGTTCTTCAGACAAGGGTTTCCTGTCTGGCAAACGCCTGGCGGAGTTCTCACAACCTCCTTTGATCCTAAGATGCAGGTGGGTTACGACGCAGGTGGGTTAAGATGCAGGTGGGTTAAGACGCAGGTGGGTTAAGATGCAAGTGGGCTTTACTCCCGGCTGTGCAAGAAAGCACAAAAATGTGTGACCACACATAATCTCAGTCCGAGACGGTACGTATGAAGTCCGTGGTGGTGGGACTAATTACGGGAAAAGTGAGTGAAAGGCTCTTGGTAAGTTGGGAGGATGCCGCAGCAGTGCGGCTTCTGGTGCAGCGTAATACCCGCACGTAGATTAAGCTTAGCCCGCCAGCTGACGTGACTCAGGTCAGCTGTGTCGGGGGTGCTGCGGTACCTGCTGGGCAGGTGATGTGAGGGTGTGTAGCACGATACGAAAGGAACGCAGTTCTTGTGAAATATGTCACGGGTGCAGAACCTTGCTGGACAACTACATGGAGAGTCGAAACATTCGACATAGAATTTCTCAGAATAAGTTTCTGTCCAAGTTTCTGTCCCATAAGTTTGTATATATATATATATATATATATATATATATATATATATATATATATATATATATATATATATATATATATATCTTTTTTTTAACAAAAGAGGGTTTTGTTCAAAGCGAGATTACTTGTACATAAAACTCCATCGCAAACACAGCGTATATCCCTCTGGGTTTAATCAATCCGCTACAGTTTTGTTATGAAAATTAAAAAAAAGATGTAGTAGTCAATTGCTTCCCACTTTCTGTAATATCAAACCGTGGTAGATGACGAGGATTTCCTTCATAACAAACTACACGGGAAATATGTATATATTTTCACCTCCAGGAAATATTTTCGCCAGGCTCCTCGTCTTCGCCCGACATCCTAAGTTGAGTTCTGACATAATAAGAAGGCAAAGCGGCCGACGCTGAAAATTTCCTCCAGGTTGGAAAGGTCAGCCAAGCTGATGGACAGATTAATAGCTGTCTGGGTTATCAGACGCGCCAGATGTGGGGTCGAGAGAGGTCAGCTCAGAGGTGGTATTTGAAGAAAGTTCAGCTGAAATAACGTGTCCCGAGGAAAGGTCACCCTAGATATATATATGAGAAATGAGCACAGTTGAGTTTAGATGGACACTAGGAATTAAGTAACCACAGACAAGCGAGGCGAGAGGCGAGACCATTAATGGCTGGTGAAACTTTAGTTGCCATCGAGAACCAGGAAGGAAGTGAAGATACAAAAGGGACCGATAACCAGACAGCTACAAGCAGAGATTCCTGGGCCGGATTTAGACCATAGATCTACCGTCCGGTTCGTTTCTCGTCACGCAGGCAGTCCAGTGCAGTTCAAACGCCCAGCTTCAGGATTTCATGAGACATATGATTATCACATGCAAGGGCCAATCTCTCATATTCAGCAGAAATTCCATATATTGTACAATCTGATTTCCCCCAAAACGGGAATTTTCTGTAATGCGCCAACGCTAAAATGAATTATAGATCGAACGTTTATGAAAAGTGAATACAAAGTTAAAACTTCAAAAGATAAGAAATGTATATCGTCACGTATTATAAGCGAAAGTTTCCATGTTTCTTATAGTATTTCTGGTAGTATGAAAATGTGACTAAGCTACAAATTGAAAAGTAGATAAAATGAAAATACACATGAACTCCAACGTCATCAGATGGAGTACTGTACACATGGACCAGCCAAACCTACCCTCAACCCAATACGTAATAAAAAACAAACGATTATGATGGTTTCCCATTAGGAAGAAACAGACTACAAAAAAAAGGAAAGTGCTGGGGTAATGATGGCGAACACATGAAAGCCTCTTAATACATCTTTTTAAAACATACTGGCAAGTAAAAAGGCTCAGGGTAGATTTCCAAAAGCAAAGTCTAAGTCACTTAAGAGAGTGTACTTTTGTTGTAATACGAGAATACTAATGAGAGAGAGAGAGAGAGAGAGAGAGAGAGAGAGAGAGAGAGAGAGAGAGAGAGAGAGAGAGAGAGAGAGAGAGAGAGAGAGAGAGAGTGAGTGAGTGAGTGAGTGAGTGAGTGAGTGAGTGAGTGAGTGAGTGAGTGTGAGTGTGTGTGTGTGTGTGTGTGTGTGTTAAACTGATCCACAACCCATACAGATCCAAGGTCCAAGCGAAGTGGTCAGGCCTTAACACTACTGAAAGAGATACAGTCCTCTTAAAAGGAGTAGATGAACAGGATAGTAAAAGTTCTCTCTGAGAGACAATCTATTGTTGTCAGACCAAAGAAAAAATTACAAGGTGATGCTCAAGCACCAGCACAAATATGAACACAAATGAGCAGTTACAGCACATGCGGGGCAGAAGGAGTCAAGCGACTTTGATGGAAGAGAGGGAGGAGGTTAGGGAGGGAGGGCATGGCAGGGCAGGGAAGGGCAGGGATGGAAGGAGAGCATGGCAGGGCAGGGAAGGGCAGGGATGGAAGGAAAGCATGGCAGGCCAGGGCAGTGGAGGATGACAGGGGATGGAGGGGAGAGGGGCAGGGCTGCAGGTGAAGTTCATCACCACACACGTGTCTCAGGCGACTAGCAAGGTGATGGAAGGCATCCATTAGCGGCCCCCGTGTCCTTATTGTCTGGCAACTCCAGTGACTGATGGATCCAGACGATAAGTCTCTTTTGACCTTCCTATCACGTGAATGATCCAGGAAAATTCATCAAATGATCCAGGAATATTCATTAAATGGAACAGCAAGATAAGAAGGAACTCTCTCCACGGATAAATCAATTAATGAGGAAGTTAACTTAGATGTAGAACAAATGATCAGGTAGCATCGTCGGGACACATGTAACACATCAAGATCTCGACTGTCTAAAGTGAAAGTAAACGAGTCTCTTACCATACTGAGAACAGAGGGGCAGCTGCAGCCACCAGGTAATGTTGACGGTGGGCCAACTTGATCATCTCGAGCATACTGCCAACCTCAATAACTCTGGTAATGGTTGGTAACTTTGGGTCATTTTCAGCCCACTTACTAGATATACCAATTTGGGTTTAATAAACTGTGTTTGATCTTTCCGAGTCCTCTTACCCAACCTAAAAAATCAAGGTTTAGTGACGGCATTGCGGTGTCAGTTGCTGTTATCATTTACTGTAATGATTTCAGAGTCTTGAGTATCATAAGTATGTCATATATTCATATCATTCTACGTCTGATTATCTGTCATTATCATTGTGAGCCAAATTAAAAGACCTTGATCATTCTAAGCCTAATTGCTCTCCTTGATTCTCCACCAACTCATTAGCTTTGTTGATTCTCGACCCAATTGCCGGCTTTCATACTCGACCTAGTTACTAGTTTAGATTCTCGACCAAGTTACTGACCTTTGATGATTCTCGACCCAGTTGTTAGTTTTGATGACTCACGACCAGTTTCTAGTCTTGATGATTCTCGACGTAGTAACTCGCACCTACCCAGACACTGTCGTTGACGATTGTCGACCAAGTTACCAGCCTTGATTCTTGATGAATGTCAACCCACTTACTAGGCTTGATGATTCTCAACTAGTTGCTAGCTTTGATGATTCTAGAACCAGTTCCTTGCCTAGATGACTGTCGAACCCAGTCACTAATCTTGACTATCATAGGCTTACTTACCAGCCCTGATGATTCGTAACCCAATCATCAGTCTTGAGAATTCTTCATCAGGTTATCAGCCTTTATGATTCTCGACCAGGTTGGTAGCCATCATGATTATCGACCGAACTGCTAGCCTTCATGATTCTCCACTCAGATGCCAGCCTTGATTATTCTTAACTCAGTTACTAGCCCTGATGATTCTTTACTCATTTACTCCTCTTGATAATTCTCCGACCCAATGACTGTTAGCCTTGATACTTCCGTGATTGGCTCCAAGTATTGAATATCCTGGATTTGGTAAGGAGATTCCAAGTACCTGATCGTCTATACTCTGAATGGGCCCAGACCCCTGACACAATAATTCCCAACAGCCTTCTCCCTCACCACACTTCTCTCAGACTCTTGTTGCCCATGGAGGCCATCAAACATAACTACCCATAAGAGTTTACTGAACAATCGTAAAGCCAGTTTAAGTTTCCAGTATCAAACTTGAATTACCATAATCTGTCACAAGGAAGTTGTGACAATATCGAAGGTTAAAACTTGAACCAACAATTGCTACACTTCCACGTAACCTCACCTTACCCCGCCAGTTGTTACAGTAACATGACTTCGCTGTCTATTGTTTCTTCATACATTCATTATCTGTGGCGTCATCGCCTGCGAAACCATCTGTACTTCTAGGCAACATTCTTTTTCGGAGCTGAGAGACTTTATTGAGAATGAAGGTACTTATCTCTGAATATATATATATATATATATATATATATATATATATATATATATATATATATATATATATCCCTGGCCCAGGCAAAGGGGATAAGAGTGAGTGCTCAAATTACAGAGGTATAAGTTTGTTGAGTATTCCTGGTAAACTATATGGGAGGGTATTGATTGAGAGGGTGAAGGCATGTACAGAGCATCAAATTGGGGAAGAGCAGTGCGGTTTCAGAAGTGGTAGAGGATGTGTGGATCAGGTGTTTGCTTTGAAGAATGTATGTGAGAAATACTTAGAAAAGCAAATGGATTTGTATGTAGCATTTATGGATCTGGAGAAGGCATATGATAGAGTTGATAGAGATGCTCTGTGGAAGGTATTAAGAATATATGGTGTGGGAGGCAAGTTGTTAGAAGCAGTGAAAAGTTTTTATCGAGGATGTAAGGCATGTGTACGTGTAGGAAGAGAGGAAAGTGATTGGTTCTCAGTGAATGTAGGTTTGCGGCAGGGGTGTGTGATGTCTCCATGGTTGTTTAATTTGTTTATGGATGGGGTTGTTAGGGAGGTAAATGCAAGAGTCCTGGAAAGAGGGGCAAGTATGAAGTCTGTTGGGGATGAGAGAGCTTGGGAAGTGAGTCAGTTGTTGTTCGCTGATGATACAGCGCTGGTGGCTGATTCATGTGAGAAACTGCAGAAGCTGGTGACTGAGTTTGGTAAAGTGTGTGGAAGAAGAAAGTTAAGAGTAAATGTGAATAAGAGCAAGGTTATTAGGTACAGTAGGGTTGAGGGTCAAGTCAATTGGGAGGTGAGTTTGAATGGAGAAAAACTGGAGGAAGTGAAGTGTTTTAGATATCTGGGAGTGGATCTGTCAGCGGATGGAACCATGGAAGCGGAAGTGGATCATAGGGTGGGGGAGGGGGCGAAAATTTTGGGAGCCTTGAAAAATGTGTGGAAGTCGAGAACATTATCTCGGAAAGCAAAAATGGGTATGTTTGAAGGAATAGTGGTTCCAACAATGTTGTATGGTTGCGAGGCGTGGGCTATGGATAGAGTTGTGCGCAGGAGGATGGATGTGCTGGAAATGAGATGTTTGAGGACAATGTGTGGTGTGAGGTGGTTTGATCGAGTAAGTAACGTAAGGGTAAGAGAGATGTGTGGAAATAAAAAGAGCGTGGTTGAGAGAGCAGAAGAGGGTGTTTTGAAATGGTTTGGGCACATGGAGAGAATGAGTGAGGAAAGATTGACCAAGAGGATATATGTGTCGGAGGTGGAGGGAACGAGGAGAAGAGGGAGACCAAATTGGAGGTGGAAAGATGGAGTGAAAAAGATTTTGTGTGATCGGGGCCTGAACATGCAGGAGGGTGAAAGGAGGGCAAGGAATAGAGTGAATTGGAGCGATGTGGTATACAGGGGTTGACGTGCTGTCAGTGGATTGAATCAAGGCATGTGAAGCGTCTGGGGTAAACCATGGAAAGCTGTGTAGGTATGTATATTTGCGTGTGTGGACGTGTGTATGTACGTGTGTATGGGGGTTGGGCCATTTCTTTCGTCTGTTTCCTCGCGCTACCTCGCAAACGCGGGAGACAGCGACAAAGTATAAGAAAAAAAAAAAAAAAAAAAAAATATATCCCTGGGATAGGGGAGAAAGAATACTTCCCACGTATTCCCTGCGTGTCGTAGAAGGCGACTAAAAGGGGAGGGAGCGGGGAGATGGAAATCCTCCCCTCTCGTTTTTTTTTTCTTTTTTAATTTTCCAAAAGAAGGAACAGAGAAGGGGGCCAGGAGAGAGTATTCCCTCAAAGGCCCAGTCCTCTGTTCTTAACGCTACCTCGCTAATGCGGGAAATGGCGAATAGTTTGAAAGATAGAATATATATATATATATATATATATATATATATATATATATATATATATATATATTTATATATATATATATATATATATATATATATATATATATATATATATATGTGTGTGTGTGTGTGTGTGTGTGTGTGTATTTTAATATCCCTGGTGGAGAGGGAAGAAAGAATACTTCCCACGCATTCCCCGCGTGTTGTAAAGGGCGACTAAAGGGGACGGGAGCGGGGGGCTAGAGACCCTCCCCTCCTTGTATATTCAACTTTCTAAAAGGGGAAACAGAAGAAGGAGTCATGCGGGGAGTGCTCATCCTCCTCGAAGGCTCAGAGTGGGGTGTCTAAATGTGTGTGGATGTAACCAAGATGAGAAAAGGGGAGAGATAGGTAGTATGTTTGAAGAAAAGGAACCTGGATGTTTTCGCTCTGTGATACGAAGCTCAAGGGTAAAGGGGAAGAGTGGTTTGGGAATGTCTTGGGAGTAAAGTCAGGGGTTGGTGAGAGGACAAGAGCAAAGGAAGGTTTAGCACTACTCCTGAAGCAGGAATTCTGGGAGTATGTGATGAGAGTGTAAGAAAGTAAACTCTAGATTGATATAGGTAAAACTGAAAGTGGATGGAGAGAGAGGGTGATTATTGGTGACTATGCACCTGGTCATGAGAAGAAAGATCATGAGAGGCAAGGGTTTTGGGAGCAGCTGAGTGAGTGTGTTACCAGCTCTGATGCACGAGACCGGGTTATAGTGACGGGTGATTTGAATGCAAAGGTGAATAATGTGGCACTTGAGGGTATAATTGGTGTACATGGGTGTTCAGTGTTGTAAGTGGAAATGGTGAAGAGCTTGTAGATTTGTGTGCTGAAAAAGGACTGGTGATTGGAGATACCTGGTTTAAAAAGAGATATACATAAGTATACGTATGTAAGTAGGAAAGATGGCCAGAGAACGTTATTGGATTACGTGTTATATTGATAGGAGCGTAAGAGAGACTTTTGGATGTTAATGTGCTGAGAGGGGCTACTGGAGGGATGTCTGATCATTATCTTGTGGAGGCGAAGGTGAACATTTGTAGAGGTTCTCAGAAAAGAAGAGAGAATGTTGGGGTGAAGAGAGTGGTGAGAGTGAGCGAGCTTGGAAAGGAGACTTGTGTGAGGAAGTACCAGGAGAGATTGAGCGCAGAATGGAAAAGGGTGAGAGCAAATGACGTAAGGGGAGTGGGGGAGGAATGGGATGTGTTTAGGGAAGCATTGATTGCTTGCGCAAAAACTGCTTGTGGCATGAGAAAGGTGGGAAGATTAGAAAGGGTAGTTAGTGGTGAGATGAAGTACGATTGCTAGTGAAAGAGAAGAGGGAGGCGTTTGGACGATTTTTGCAGGGAAGTAATGCGAAAGACTGGGAGATGTATAAAAGATAGAGGCAGGAGGTCAAGAGAAAGGTGCAAGAGGTGAAAAAGAGGGCAGATGAGAGCTGGGGTGAGAGAGTATCATTAAATTTTAGGGAGAATAAAAAGATGTTTTGGAAAGAGGTAAATAAAGTGCGTAAGACAAGATAACAAATGGGAACATCGGTGAAGGGGGCTAATGGCGAGGTAACAACAAGTATTGGAGAAGTGTGAAGGAGATGGAGTGAGTATTTTGAAGACTTGTTGAATTGTTTGATGATAGAGTGGCAGATATAGGGAGTTTTAGTCGAGGTGGTGTGCGAAGTGAAGTCAGGAAGAATGTTTTGGTAAACAGAGAAGAGTTGTGAAAGCTTTGCGGAAGATGAAAGCCGGCAAGGCGGCGAGTCTGGAAGGTATTGCTGTGGAATTTAAAAAAGGGAGTGACTGTGCTGTTGGCTAGTTGTTAAGGATATTCAATGTATGTATGGTTTATGGTGAAGTGCCTGAAAATTGGCGGAATGCATGCATAAGTGCCATTGTACAAAGGGGATAAAGGTGAGTGTTCTAATTACAGAGGTATAAGTTTGTTGAGTATTCCTGAGAAATTATATGGGAGGGTATTGATTGAGAGGGTAAAAGCATGTACAGAGCACCAGATTGGGGAAGAGCAGTGTGGTTCCAGGATGTGTGGATCAGGTGTTTGCTTTGAAGAATGTATGTGAGAAATACTTAGGAAAACAAATGGATTTGTATGTAGCATTTATGAATCTGGAGAAGGCATATGATAGAGTTAATAGAGATGCTTTGTGGAAGGTATTAAGAGTATATGTTGTGGGAGGAAAGTTGGTAGAATCAGTGAAAAGTTTTTACCATGGATGTCAGGCATAGGTACGAGTAGGAAGAGAGGAAAGTGATTGGGTCCCAGTGAAGGTAGGTTTACGGCAGGCGTGCGTAATGTCTCCATGGTTATTTAATTTGTTTATGGATGGGGTTGTTAGGGAGGCGAATGCAAGAGTTTTGGAGAGAGGGGCAAGTATGCAGTCTCTTGTGGATGAAAGAATTTGGGAAGTGAGTCAATTGTTGTTCGCTGATGATACAGCGCTGGTGGCTGATTCGGATGAGAAACTGCAGAAATTGGTGACTGAGTTTGGTAAAGTGTGTGAAAGAAAAAACTGAGAGTAAATGTGAATAAGAGCAAGGTTATTAGGTTCAGCAAGGTCGAGGGACAAGTTAATTGGGAGGTAAGTTTGAATGGAGAAAAACTGGAGAAAGTGAAGTGTTTCAGATATCTGGAAGTGGATTTACAGCGGATGGAACCATGGAAGCGGAAGTGAGTCGCAGGGTGGGGGAGGGGGCGAAGGTTCTGGGAGCGTTGAAGAATATGTAGAAAGCGAAAACGTCATCTCGGAGAGAAAAAATGGGTGTTTGAAGGAATGAATAATCGTTCCAATAATGTTATATGGTGCGAGGCATGGGCTATAGATAGGATTGTGCGTAGGAGTGTGGATGTGTTGGAAATGAAATGTTTGAGGACAATATGTGGTGTGCGGTGGTTTGATCGAGTAAGTAATAAAAGGGTAAGAGAGACGTGTGGTAATAAAAGAGTGTGGTTGAGAGAGCAGAAGAGGGTGTTTTGAAATGGTTTGGTCACATGGAGAGAACGAATGAGTAAAGATTGATAAAGAGGATATATGTGTCAGAGGTGGAGGGAACGAGGAGAAGTGGGACACTAAATTGGAGGTGGAAGGATGGAGTGAACAAGATTTTGAGCGATCGGGGCCTGAACATGCAGGGGGGTGATAGGCGTGCAAAGAATAGAGTGAAATGGAACGATGTGGTATCCCGGGGTCGACGTTCTGTCAATGGATTGAACCAGGGCATGTGAAGCCTCTGGGGTAAACTATGGAAAGTTTTGTGGGGCCTGGATGTGGAAAGGGAACTGTGTTTTCGGTGCATTACACATGACAGCTAGAGACTGAGTGTGAACGAATGTGGCCTTAGTTGTCTTTTCCTTGCGCTACCTCGCGCGGACGTGGGGGAAAGGGGGTGCCATTGCATGTGCGGCGGGTGGCGACCGGAATGGATGAAGGCAGCAAGTATGGATATATACATATGTATGTATGTATATGTGTGTGTATGTACATGTATGTATACGTTGAAATGTATAGGTATATATATGTGCGTGTGTGGGCGTTTATGTATATACATGTGTATGTGGGAGTGTTGGTTCCTTGCGATGCCTCGCTAACGCGGGAGAGAATAGCAAAGTATAATAAACAAGTTAATAATGAATAATATATATATAGATTATACTTGATCGCCGTTTCCCGCATTATCTAGGTAGCGACAGGAACAGACGAAGAAATGCCGCAACCGGTCACAGCAATCCTCTAGCTGTCATGGTATGCACGAAATCTCGGCTTGGTATTCACATCCAGGCCCCATACACTTTTCCATGGTTTACCCCGGACGCCTTACATGCCCTGGTTCAGTCTACTGTCAGTACGTCGACCCCAGTATATCATATTGTTCCAATTCAGTCTAACCCATGTATGACTTTCACCTTTCTGCATGGGCAAGCTCCGATCCATCGAAATCTTTTTCACTCCATCCTTCAGTCTCCAATTTGGTCCCTTTCACCCAATCCCGTTCACCTTGTTCCCTCTACTTCTGACACATATATCCTCTATGTTAACTTTTCCTCACTTATTCTCTCCATATGTCTAAACCTTTTTAACACACCCTCTAGAGCTGTCTCAACCACACTCTTTTTATTAAAACACCCCTTTCTTAACCTTTCATTACCTATGTGATCAAACCACCTTACGCCATATACTTTCCTCAAACATTTGATTTCCATCGTACCCACCCTCCTACGCTCAACCCCATCCATAACCCATGGCTCGTAATGATATAATACTATTGGTATTACTATTCCTTCAAACATATCCACCTTTGCCCTCCCAGATAACGTTCCCTCTTGCCGCACATTCTTCATCGCTTTCAAAACCTTCGCCCCCTCCCCACCCAATGACTCACTTCCATTCCATGATTCCATTCGCTTCCATGTCCACTTCCAGATATCTAAAACGCTTTACTTCCTCAAAGTACTCTCCGTTCAAGCTCACACCCCAAACTAACCTGTTCCTCAACCCAGCTAAACCTGATAACTTTGCTGTTATTCACATGTACACGCTACTACCTCCTTTCACACATTCTTCCAAACTCAGTCACAAACTTCTACAGTGTCTCACTCGAATCTGCCACTAGTGCTATGTTATCATCAAACAACAAGCGACTCGCTGCCTATGCCCTCTTATCACCTATAGACGGCATACTCACCCCTATCTCCAAGACTCTTGTATTTACCTCCGCCACCTCCCATCTATAAACAAACTGAACAACCATAGTGACATCACACACCCCTGCCGCGGACCAATCTTCACTTGAAACATTCGCTTTCCTCTATTCCTACTCTCACACATGCCTTCACCCTTGAAAAGAATTCACTGCGCCTAGCAGCTTTCCTCCCACCCCATATATTCTTAAGACTTTCCACAAGGCATCTCTATCAGTCTAATAAGTTTTCTCCAGATCCACAAATGCCACATACAGGTTCATCAGATTACGCATTTCTCGCACATTCTTTAAAGCATACACCTAATCCTCGCATCCTCCACCACTTCTGAAACCACACTGCTCCTCCCTAACCTGATGCTGCGTACATGCCTTTCCCTACTAAATCAATTCTCTCCCATACAACTTAACAGCTACAGTCAACAAACTTATACATCTGTAGTTTGAACACTCACCGTTATCTACCTCGCCCATATACAGTGGTACTATATATGAATTCCGCACATCCTCAGACACTTCATTATAATCCATACATGCACTGAAATTCCTTACCAACCAATCAACAATAGTTACTCCCTTAATGAATTAAAATGTAATGCCATCCACTCAAGCAACCTTGTCACCTCTTCTCTCTTTAACAAACCACTCTCCATTACTCTCACCCAAACACCCTACATCTGCCGCCATATCATCAAACACATTCAACAGTCTTTCAAAATACTCACTTCATCTACTCCTTACTTCATTATTGCCTGTTACCACTTCCTCTTTTGCCCCTTCACCGATGTTCCTACTTGCTCTTTTATGATTCGCACATTATTAACCCTCTATCAAAACATCTTACTGGCCCTAAAAATTTACTGGTGTTAGCTCACCCCAACTCTCATTTACCCTAGTTTTCAACCTCTGCACTTCCCTCTTGATGTGCTTCTTTCTTTTATACATCTTTCAATTATCTGCACTCCTTCCGCGCAAGTTCCACCCAGACGCCTCTATTTGTCTTCCACTTTGTGTGTTAATATATATATATATATATATATATATATGTATATATATAGCTTTCCATGGTTTACCCCAGACGCTTCACATGCCTTGCTTCAATCCACTGACAGCACGTCAACCCCTGTATACCACATGACTCCAATTCACTCTATTTCTTGCCCTCCTTTCACCCTCCTGCATGTTCAGGCCCCGATCACACAAAATCTTTTTCACTCCATCTTTCCACCTCCAATTTGGTCTCCCTCTTCTCCTCGTTCCCTCCACCTCCGACACATATATCCTCTTGGTCAATCTCTCCTCACTCATTCTCTCCATGTGCCCAAACCATTTCAAAACACCCTCTTCTGCTCTCTCAACCACGCTCTTTTTATTTCCACACATCTCTCTTACCCTTACGTTACTTACTCGATCAAACCACCTCACACCACACATTGTCCTCAAACATCTCATTTCCAGCACATCCATCCTCCTGCGCACATCTCTATCCATAGCCCACGCCTCGCAACCATACAACATTGTTGGAACCACTATTCCCTCAAACATACCCATTTTTGCTTTCCGAGATAATGTTCTCGACTTCCACACATTTTTCAAGGCTCCCAAAATTTTCGCCCCCTCCCCCACCCTATGATCCACTTCCGCTTCCATATATATATATATATATATATATATATATATATATATATATATATATATATATATATATATTAACAATAATGGTAAATACATATTATTTTTGTAAGTACGTATCTTTCATGTACACATGAATGCATACATTTATATATTGATAAAATACACAGAAACACATTCAACACCCGGACTCTGTATGAATAACAGATGCCTGACAAACATTCGTGAGCGAGAACACGCAAACTTCTCGTGAGTTGGAGTGGCCGACCCGGACTGACGACCAAACTGGGAGTGAACGTTAACCACCATCACCACCATGTGACTCGTTCTGGTGTGGCCGACCTCAAGACGAGTCTACCAGAGGAGAATAACTGTAAAGGAAATTCTCCCAATTTAATGATTAAGCTCATTAGAGCTTTAGACCTGTCAACTTCCTTGATCATTAAAGTCATCAGCGCCTTCTTCAGGTGTTAAAAGATAATTCTAAGACCATGTACACTCTCAATGTGTATGTGGCATACGACTCTACGATACTAATGAACTATGTCACTTATCACTGGTGCTGTGAAATCATAAAGAAAAGAGAAGACCTGAGCCAGAAACCTGCACCTCACCTTAGAATGATACAGCAGCGCTGCACTACGGTGTCAACAATAAAAAGGAGCCACATGTACCACCCTGTCAACAGTAAATAGGACCCGTATGTTTCAACGTGTCAACAGTAAACACAGGCCACATCCACCAATGTGTCAACAGTAAGAGAGCGCTACACGTATCACTGTGTCAACAGTAAATAGCGCCACATATACTACTGTGTCGTCTGTTAGCAGGAGCCACACGCACCACCGCGTCAACAGAAAACAAGAGCCACGTGTCCAACTGCATCAACAGCAAACAGGAGTCACATGTACCACTAGGTCAACAGTAAACTGGAGCTACATATCTGCATCTGCACAGACAATAACTATACATACATGCAAACATACTTCCTAACTACGTGATTTCAGTGACTCCCAGTTCCTCAAGACAGAATGTGGAAGGCATTCTAACTGGCATTTGCAAGCCAAGTACGTAATGCACAGCGCCTGGGAGAGTTGGCAGGGGACACTGTGAAGGTGCAATGAACAGTGGAATGGCGAGGAATCAAGAGACACACGGGATGAATTGTGAGGCTGTGAGTCTGAGAATGAAGGATACAGTGAAGTGAATACAATGTGCGAGAAAGTGAAGGACAATACACTGTGTAGAGTGGACTAGGTACGTGACCTGACAGGAGGAGGAGGAGGAGGAGTAGGAGGAGGACGAGACTGAAGGGAACGGGGTGGAATGAAGACAGGAGAGAAGGCGATCAATGAGAAGGAGGAGGAGGAGTATCTCTCTATGTTGCACCTTCTGCTCGTTTGTTGCTGAGGAGAGGCACAATGAATTAGGAGAAAAGCAGTGTGGCTAGGGGAAAGAAATGATAAACGTGCGGCAGATGATTATGGGAGGGAAATTAGTTTGCAGTTCGGTTTAAAATTTCTTCAGCACAACTCAATGGTCCTCGAACAAGACGGTACGACCTTCTGACATGATGGCTTTACCTTGAACCTTGAGGGTCAAGTCAAAGGCCATGCTATCATATACCCAAGGGCTGTTCCGTGTTGATACTAGACGGGTGCTCCGCGAAACGCTCTGGTGTCGCCTGTGGTGCAGTACCGTTACTGGGAGTGATATGAGAATGGAAGAATATCATGTTTGGAAAATATAAAAAAGTATTGAGTTCCATGGCTAAAGGTATGATTTCCTGAAGTTATGAGCCAGGTTAAGCTCTAGACTAAACCTTTCTACAAAGTAACCTTACTCAGGCAAAATCCGAACTAGTGTTATGGGCCTTGTGCCATTCAATACCTTATATAAAGGGTAGAGATTATAATAACCTTTCGTGAGTATAGGATTTATACTTTCTAAGTTACGACCAAGATTATTTTGCAGTTGAGCGCTGCTCCCGACAAAGATATCAGAGAAGTGATCCCTAAGTGTGTGTGTGTGTGTGTGTGTTATGGCAACAAAAAGAAAAAGAGAGAATGTTTTAGAACACAGTGAAAACAGTGATAAGCGGGTAATCACGCGTGTGGAAAGGTATGTGGTGTTGAGGATTTTATAACCATATCAACTTATAACACAGAGAAACACAAGGAAATACAAAGGACTGCATACAAAAACAGACTACTGGGTCCTGCTAACGTTGTCTGTGATAGTATAGAGGAGAAATGGATGGAAACTTTACATCTACTTAGGGGTTTAAAGTATACTCGTGGACTTGAGGCTAAATATCTAATTTTCTTCTTCAAGAATCTGTGTTGTTACTTTCAACTACTCTTAATGGTAAATAATTCAAAATGTAAATAGAACTGATGAAGGAAAAGTGCTTTATCTCATTCGGAATAAAACATTTACTCATGAGTTTCTGTTCATTACCAAGAGTGATGCAGCGTAAAAAGCTACCTAGTTTAGGGCTGTCAGAGCCTTTGATCATTTAGAGTACCTGCATCGAATTACTTTTCAAACTTTTATTTCGAAGCAAAATCATTATGTCTTCTGGAAGGTTTTCATAGGATTTGTTTCTCAATTTGGAGACCAACTGGCTAGGTCGCCGCTGTTCTCCTACGTCTTGCCTCTAGTAGAGTGACCAGAACTAAACTAAATATCGAAGGTAAGGATTCGCCAGTGACTGGTACGATGGGGATTAGTTTCACTGACCTAACACGGAAGATCCCTGCCTATGAAGCTTTGAACTTTGTTTGGCCTTTTTTACCGATTCTACGCAGCGCTTGCCTGGGCTCCGTTCGTCGTTGATCAAAGGAAACGTCACATTCCTTTTTCATGCTTTGCAGTTCAAAATTCATAACGTAATGTTTCTTCTCGTTTTTTCCTACCGATGTGTAAAATTTTACCCTTATTGATTTTGAAATTCATTTGCTACGTATGAGTCTAGTTCATCCGTCTGTCCGTGTTAGTTTGGAGTTATACACTTTCAGTTTCTTTTACCTTTACTTCCCAACTTAATGTTATCGGGGAATTTTTATAAAAATCATGGCACATCCCAGTAACAATGCCAGTGATATATATATATATATATATATATATATATATATATATATATATATATATATATATATATATATATATAGCAGAAACAAATTTGGTCTCCAAACTCAAGACTCGAGATTTTGTCAAACAGACAATTTCCTTGAGGTTCATGCTGCAAATCATTAAGTGATCTTCTAAGTGATTTACAATCTTATATCGAATCATTGTAACCGTAAGTTTATACACCACAGACGTCAAGTTAACTAGACGCTAATTTTTGAGTGGAAACTTATCTTTTGTGACTATCGGTGTTACACTGGCAAACTTCTAATCCCCGGGAACTTTCCCTGTAGCAAGTGTCTTAACGAAAATGGCAATTGTAAGCTTTACTGTATTTTAATTCTGACTTCATTAAGTGTTGTTTGATAAGATTTTTCAGTCCCTTCCGATTCATGTACTCTCATTCCGCTTAATGCCAATATTATAAACTTGTTTTTCTATGTCAATGTATTTCAGAATGTCTTCTGTTATCAGCAGAACTTTGCATGGCACACTGGGGGTGCGTCCTCAGTGGTAAATACCGAAAAGAAATTATGATAATTCAAGATCTTTGGCGTGACCACTCTCGAATCGAGCGTCTGTTTTTGAAGATTAATGGAACAATTAATACGGCATACCTATCAATTCTAACAAAAGATTATTCATTCTGCATTTTGTTTTTATACAAATTTCATTAATGTAATATATCCTACGTACCATCGTTTGCTTTGACGCATTTTCTTTTTCTTGTTCGCAAAGTTAACCATAATGATCATTTGCTCTCTTTGAGCTTCTTGTGTCATATAGTCACCTTTTAATTTCACTCGTCCACCATTTTGCCTCAGCTCTATAGGTGAAGTATTTTTGTTATTAACTGGCACGTGTGCTTCTCCCGCTACTTTGTGTCTTGCTAAAACTTTTCCAGGCTAACACCATATTGTTCTTAACAATATCATCCTAGCTTACCCTTTCAGGAGCAAAAATCATCACATCTACCTTTAAAATCTGACATCTTATTCTTTTTTTTTGCACAGTTTAATCATACTGACTAACACTAACAGTCACAAAAGCTACCTCAACAGTAATTTGTTTGTGATCACTTGTACCAGACTTTCCTCCAGTCACGATGTTATTGATGAGATCTTCGTCTGTAGTCAGAACTAGATCTAATATATTCACGTCGCGAGTATTTTTCTCAATGCATTTCATTAGCGGACTATCAATCAGGTTCAGGTCGAGCCCAGATCTACTGGCAAGGGATTCTCCCATCATAGACGCCCGTTACGTTAGAATCTTCTTGTATGATCGAATCATGTTCATAACAAACTTACAATAACTGATCACATGATCTAGTTCTTCGAATTAATCCTGTTGTTATTTTCCTAAAAGCCTTATGTTTTACTTCATGTAAAATTTCGAGCGATGCGATTAATAGGCATTACATTTTTTAGTACAGAATTCAGGTAAACATTGACTACGGAAACTGGGAAATGATAAATCATAACACAGCCGTCAACAGATACAAAAATGGGTTGAACTTCACATAAGGTCATGACTGTCTGTACTACATCTTTACTGGGCGACCCCAGGTTGCAAGAGGTCAGTTCCCGAAAGTTGTGCATCGAGGAGTTAGGGGAAAAGAGATCATCTGACGGAGAAGACGAACACGAATTGTGATGTGCTAAGAGGGAAAGATGGCACGTGCACTGATCAGCAGACTACATTCTTGTAGTGTGTGCACGGGAAGAATTTGAGTGCTAGTTGAGAAATTGCTTCTGTATAACAAAAGGATACCCTTGTACAATAAAGTTAGATGATCAAAAAAAATGGATGATGGTCGAAGGTTACTTGTATTTAGTATGAGGACAGTGCGGGATGGCGGGTGGGTCAGGCCCACGGTGGAGGTGGATATGCAGGAAGGTGTACATATGATTTATGTGCCATGATAATAATGAGTCTTGAGATATGCATAAAAAAATGTACAAACAATGAAGATGTATATTTGACGATGTGGAAGCGGATCAGGGACAGCGAGAAATGAGGATATCTGAGGAGCAGAGACAGGAATGTCGACGTTAAAGCATGGAGTTCAAGGACGGCCTGGACTGAGAGAGAATATATGAGTGAAGCTAGACGAATGAAGGAAGAGAAGAAGACTGAGAATGAAGTAGAGGGAGGGAGGGAGGGAGGAAAGTGGGTGAGAGTAAGGTTCATGTGGAGTGCGCTGATCTACGTGGGAGATGGGAACGTGTAAAGTGGACAGGGCACCTTGTTAGACGGTAACAAACGATGGTTAGGATAGACACACACTCCCTGCGGGATATCTTACCGAACATCCATGTTCGGACGGTAGTAAGTATTTCCCACCATTAATATCCACTTAAAAATACTTAACATATAATTTGGAAGTACCAGACAGACTACAGGGCCAGGGTGAAATATTTTGTCACATTCCATCTCCGGTGGGGAAATATTTGCCGTCTGTCATCACTGGCACGAAATATTTTTCCCCCACCAGACTTGCCCACTATGAAAATATCCACCACTGTCCATCTCTGGCTGGCGGGGAGGTGGCTTCCAGAATGCCTCCGTAAATCGGTGCGGTATCGACCTACAGCGGTAGATGTCTTCTGTCATGCACCTCTGGTGAGGGATGTTTGCTTTGTGTACACTTGCTGGAGGCTAATGTTTGCCAGCATCCACCGTTGCAGCGTAACACTTGCCAACATTCCTCCCCACCTGCAGCAAACATTTGCCATCATTCCTCTCCACCTGCAGCAAACATTTGCCATCATTCCTCCCCACCTGCAGCAAACATTTGCCAACATTCCTCCCCACCTGCAAGAGGCATTTACCAACATTCCGCCATACATGCGGAAAGCAGTTGCTGGCATTCGCTGTTGATGGGAACCACTTGTTAGCTGCAACTCGACGGGGGTATGATTTCTACTGAATCAACACATTCAGCAACAGAAGCCTCTGATTGGAAATAATACCTGCTGTCATCTTTCCCCTGACGGGAAATACTTATCAACATCCATCTCTGAGTAGGAATATTTCCCAGGGCATTTCCACTAATCGCTGGATCATTTCCTCCGCCATCGGGTGGGGATCACCCTCCCTGACAGGTCATGTTCCTCTCATTATCCTCATGGGAGGATAAATATGGCTTCCGACGCGACCCATTACACATCCAAACGACGCCACTATCCTCACTCTGTGTGGCCACGGATGGTGAGTACAGTGTGGTAGGAGTCCCTCACCTTCACCATCCAAGTTGAAAAAATACAAAAAAAATTGGAGAGGAATTATCGTAGTGATAACAAATGATGATGATGATCCCAAACAATATATCAGTCATCGCAAACGATGGAAGTGACCGCAAACGATGGAGGTGATCACGAACAATGGTGACCGCAAACAAGAGTGGCGACCATAAACAAGAGGGGTGACACCAAACAACAGTGGCGAACCCAAACAGTGGCGACCCCAAACAACAGTGGCGACCCCAAACAACAGTGCTGACCCCAAACAACAGTGGCGACCCCAAACAACAGTGGTGACCCCAAACAACAGTGGGGACCCCAAACAACAGTGCTGACCCCAAACAACAGTGGCGACCCCAAACAACAGTGGCGGCCCCAAACAACAGTGGCGACCCCAAACAACAGTGGCGGCTCCAAACAACAGTGGCGACCCCAAACAACAGTGGCGGCTCCAAACAACAGTGGCGACCCCAAACAACAGTGGCGGCTCCAAACAACAGTGGCGACCCCAAACAACAGTGGCGACCCCAAACAACAATGGCGACCCCAAACAACAGTGGCGACCCCAAACAACAGTGGTGACCCCAAACAATAGTGGCGACCCCAAACAACAGTGGCGGCTCCAAACAACAGTGGCGACCCCAAACAACAGTGGCAACCCCAAACAACAGTGGTGACCCCAAACAACAGTGGGGACCCCAAACAAACAGTGGTGACCCCAAACAACAGTGGCGACCCCAAACAACAGTGGTGACCCCAAACAACAGTGGCAACCCCAAACAACAGTGCTGACCCCAAACAACAGTGGCGACCCCAAACAACAGTGGTGACCCCAAACAATAGTGGCGACCCCAAACAACAGTGGTGACCCCAAACAATAGTGGCGACCCCAAACAACAGTGGTGACCCCAAACAATAGTGGCGACCCCAAACAACAGTGGCGGCTCCAAACAACAGTGGCGACCCCAAACAATAGTGGCGACCCCAAACAAAAGTGGCGGCTCCAAACAACAGTGGCGACCCCAAACAACAGTGGTGACCCCAAACAACAGTGGTGACCCCAAACAACAGTGGCGACCCCAAACAACAGTGGCGACCCCAAACAACAGTGGTGACCCCAAACAACAGTGGCGGCCCCAAACAACAGTGGCGACCCCAAACAACAGTGGTGACCCCAAACAACAGTGGTGACCCCAAACAACAGTGGCGGCCCTAGGCAACAATGGTAACCCCAAACGAGAGTGGTGACCTCTAAGCAACAGTGGTGACCCCAAACAAGAGTGGTGACCCTAAACAAGAGTGGTGACCTCAAACAACAGTGGTGACCCCAAACAACATGGCGACCCCAAAGAATAGAGGCGACCCCATCAACAGTGGTGACCCCAAACAACAGTGGTGACCCCAAACAAGGTGACCCCAAACAACAGTAGCGACTCCAAACAACACTGGCGACCCCAAACAGCAGTGGCGACCCCAAACAACAGTAGCGACTCCAAACAACAGTGGTGACCCCAAACAATAGTGGTGACCCCAAACAACAGTAGCGACTCCAAACAACACTGGCGACCCCAAACAGCAGTGGCGACCCCAAACAACAGTGGCGACCCCAAACAATAGTGATGACCCCAAACAACAGTGGTGACCCCAAACAACAGTGGCGACCCCAAACAACAGTGGTGACCCCAAACAACAGTGGCGACCCCAAACAACAGTCGCGACATCATTTTCTGCCAACACCAGACATGATGTCACCATAATTGTTCATCACCATCACATACATCATAACATATACTCACCATCACCAGTCTCTAACATCGTTACACACTGACATCACATAACAGTACCGTTCACAGACAGAAACATAATTGAATATCACTACACTACTGCCATCACAGATTCTCATTAAAGTGTACCATTATCAATAAACCCCATAATCTGAGCCATTACAATACATTATGACTACACACCATCAACACTACACACGACCACATCAGAATGCCACATAAACAAGCATCAGGGTCATCACAACGCATCACAACACATCACCATCACAACACACCGCCCTGTTTGCCGTACAACAACCTCCATACTTCACTATCACTGTTGCCCATCACCATCATGTAATGCATGACGGTATATTACTATCATCACAAGTCATCATCACCACACACCACCCTCACCAGGTCATCATCACCACACACCACCCTCACCAGGTCATCATCACCACACACCACCCTCACCAGGTCATCATCACCACACACCTCCCTCACCAGGTCATCATCACCACACACCACCCTCACCAGGTCATCATCACCACACACCACCCTCACCAGGTCATCATCACCACACACCACCCTCACCAGGTCATCATCACCACACACCACCCTCACCAGGTCATCATCACCACACACCACCCTCACCAGATCATCATCACCACACACCACCCTCACCAGGTCATCATCACCACACACCACCCTCACCAGGTAGGTACCCGACAATACATCATTAACAAACGCTACCGTCATTACAGGTCGTCACGAACACGCGTCATACAATCGTTACTAATACATCATATGCTATCATCCGACGTATCTCTAAGACGTGCTGTCTCCTCCGCACAACACACACACACACACACACACACACACACACACACACACACACACACACACACACACAGACGAACACAACCATCAGGGTCACTGGGCACCACCCATCACGACCACAGTCACTCACCGAACCCAAGTCTGCAATCTATCCCTCCGGCAAAACTAATTCCCTGGCGCCACCGAGTTAATTAGCAGTGAGGCTAATATCTCGCTCATGGAAACCTTCCTTCGTATCAACACGCGTTAAGATATTTACACCGGGTCGCGTTCGTGGCAGTTTGTACCCTGGGAACGATGTGTGGCCTTGGGTAGTGGTCATAGTATATGAGGTCCCATGAAACTAGTCAGTGGCAGGTCCCTACATCGTGTTCGAAGTCAGTTCTGCATCAAGTGGTAATGTGTCAAGAATAGATTCCCCTTGCATTTTCCCATTAGCTTTATATCTCTGCCCCTTAACTAATCTCCACCTCCTCGCCGTTCGATAGATGAAGAACGGGCGATAATCACCTCCATCGTGTCTACGGAGAAGCAGACTTAGCTCTCCCCAGCATGGGAACGTACTCCTATCTATACGGGGCTCACCATTGTGGCCCTTCATGCTACCTTCCACATATCCCTCACCTCGCGTCAGCCAACCATTCACGGTAAAGAATCACAAATTACTGCAATGGTCTGACACCTTAATCACCCAGGCACTGGTCCTCCTTACTCAAGTCTTTTGTGACAAGATCATAATTTTCCCTTTCCCTCATTCCTCCTCACTCACTCTCACCGCTACCCTAGCCCCGCCAACTCCTGCAACGCTGCTGCAGGTAAGGCGTATCACCTGGAAGGGCTGGCCACAGTACTTTTTAATAGGTCGTCAGCAGAAGCTCAGAACGAGAGGCGCTGGGGCAGAACCGGGTCTAGGAGAGGAGGTGGCGATGGCAGCCTACCAGCTTGACTGTTGTGCTGTTCAGTAGTGAGCCTTGCTCGATATACTACCCTTCACACAATCCTCACCAGAAACTTATTAAGATTACAAACATTCTCTAAGGGTATACCTTGGGTGTAAAGAAGGCGAGAGTTACAGTCCATGAATGCTGAGCCAGTAATGGTGTAAGGTGCAGCTTATATAAAGTGTGAGCCGATATATAAACTGGGTAAGATGTCCGTGCATATCAGGCACAATTATCATCAATTTGCTATCGACGAGATATCTGTTCTGAAGATTCTGCTGGGGACAATGTTTTGAAGACTTACGAGATTGAAAGGTAGGTTTCATTAGTCAATATCTGAGAGAGAGAGAGAGAGAGAGAGAGAGAGAGAGAGAGAGAGAGAGAGAGAGAGAGAGAGAGAGAGAGAGAGAGAGAGAGAGAGAGAGAGCAAAATGGATAAAGTAGTCTATAAAGTAGTCGAAGCCAAAGCATTCATATACTTATAATTGCCCCAGGACCTCTTTCTGAAAGGGTCCTGGTGCTACCTAGGACCCTTTTTCTGGGAGCTCCTGCAGCTCTAATGCCGTGCTACACTCAGTAGCAGGGACAGGATGAACTCTGAAGTGAGAAGTACTTTGACAATATCACAGCCTCGCCAAAAGGCACTGTTCATCTTTAGTGTAACCTAGAAGAGCAAGTGGAGTCAAAGCATGAAATTCTAAATTACTATTCTTATTGAAAATCTAGTTTATAGAGTTTAGAAAGCAGTGTTGGGTGATGTGTTATAGTTTGAAGGGGAAGGGAAAGTGCTGCTCCAGCTGTTTCAGAAAGTCACCTTTTAGATAGAACAGTCCCCCACTGCTGGTCTAATAGGAATGAAAACGACGAGCTTGCAGGTGTTGTACGAGACATAATGACGTAGAGGTACCGTCAGTCCGGCGACAACGAACATGACGGTCTTGTAGAGTTGGATATTACGTGATGAATGAAACCTAATGAGTCCAGATGCTGTTGCGAGTTACACTGCTTTCCTCCTAAGATGACCACGATCATCCACATAGCGAGTGGCAGATAACCCTGGGCAGAGGAAGCCGCCGCTACAAGCCCGCTAGGAGAATAATACAATAGAGATCCTCCAACATATACTTCTATAAAGTTGCTTCCCGACCATCCTGGGGAGACTGACGCTACCACGAGAAAATAGAGAAAAGATTGCTATATTCAGCACAACTGCAGTCCCTTAAACAGTTGGGCCTTTTCATGATGGAGCCTGGGAGGTACAACGTCACATACATGACGATCACGGCTGCACGCGCATTCAGGAAATGGACACCCGCATGGGTTCGAACCCTAAGTGCGGCAGTGGTCCCACATCCCAGTTAGGCGCTCAACTCCCTCTGGTTCTGGTCGATAAATGGGTACTTGGCTTAGGCTGGGGTGTGCGTGTGTGTATACAGGAGGTAGGGCAAGGAACATATATACAAAGGTTAAAACACGGGGCAACTGGAGCGTGAAACTCTTTCCCCGTAACACATACACATACACACACACACACACACACACACACACACACACATACACACACACACACACACACACATAAAGAAAGCTAACAATACACCTGTAAGATCAGCCTTCAAAATTTGCATACATAATGAGGCTGGCCGGGTATGAGGGTAACAAACAGGGTCGATTGTGAGTCACATTCTCAAGACAAATAAGAAAAGAGAGAGAGAGAGAGAGAGAGAGAGAGAGAGAGAGAGAGAGAGAGAGAGAGAGAGAGAGAGAGAGAGAGAGAGAGAGAACAGTTGGCAATACAAACCTGAGTGAAAGAAGGGGAAATTCAAAAGCAAGCTGAAGGAAAAGAAATAACCAAAATCTTTCCCTGCTGTGCGGTGAAGGGAAGAGGAAGTGAGCTAAAAAAGGAGTACAGTGAAGGGAACAGGGAGTGAGCTGAACAAGAAGTGCAGTGAAGGAAAGAACCAGTAATCCAAACAAGAAGTGCAGTGAAAGGGAGTGGGAGTGAGACAAAAAAGAAGTGTAGTGAAGAGAAGCAGCAGTGAACCAAACAAGAAGTGCAGTGAAGGGAAGAAGCAGTGAGCCAAACGAGAGGTGCAGTGAAGTGGGAGTGAGCCAAACAACACTAACTCAGCTGCTGAACACGAAAGTCCATGATATAGGAATGGACGGCTGACGGGTTCATGGTTAGGGGTAAGGCAACTCAACCATGCTCCTACGGGTAAGACTGCGTAAACTCACGTTGTTAATGGAAAAAAACATTACTTCTTATACTTTACCAGAGAGAGAGAGAGAGAGAGAGAGAGAGAGAGAGAGAGAGAGAGAGAGAGAGAGAGAGAGAGAGAGAGAGAGAGCTAATGAAAAACCTGTGACTGACCTAACATTACTAGCTGCTGAAAATGTAATTTGCAACATGTTACATTACTAAAACATTACTAAAGAATAGTAGGTATGGCTGCCGTAAATACGCAGTTGTTGGCCCATCTACAGTAGTGAAGCAGAAAGTCTACCACACTGAAAGCCTGAAAGTTCCACTGTCCTGCATCGAGCGATCAGGAATAACCCCAGAGAGTTAAACCAAAGTATCATTACGGGAAAGATCACAGTCAATTTTGTGGAAGTGAACCTTGGATGTAAAAATTAACTAAATGTAAATGATGACGCTAACTTTACCACGTATTAAGGAACAGACATATGCATAGATAACATACACACGCTACAGGACCATACCATCCGTCGGCTCACACTACCCAGAAACCCACACCGTCCACTGCCAAACACTATCCACAGCCCCACACTTTCCATAGAGGCACACCATTCACAGGCCTGACCCACCCACATGCCCAGATCCTTTAAACATAACGACTTGCACACCGACAGATTATGCCCAAACTACTTGCAAGCTTACATGATATCTGAGGGCCTACATAATGTATATACCTATATCACTTAAACGTCCATATCATATACACGCCTAAATCATATCTACAATATCAATCAACTGAATTACTTAAACACCCAGAGCAACTACACGCCCTCGTGCCTTATCATTTACAAGACCACGCCATACACATCCCAACGTTTTCTATGTGATCTGCAAGGGAGTGGATGTCAGATGATATCTGGTTCTGACCCTGTCTCAAGGGAACTAGGGGAACTTCACCTGCAGCCTGAACCTATGCACCCTAAGGAAACATAAGGGACATACCACCTGCCCATCCACCTGCCTACTGTGCTGGATCATCAATGTCCCACCTCAGCTGCATATGAAAGAGTCGATCCTCACGTCCTCAGCCTTCATGAAAGGTACACACTGCAAATTCAAGGTCTCTTTCACTGCTTCCTTAATCTCTGTATTTGTTGGAAGTAACAGTCTCGCAGTTTTCACCCTCAGCTTTATCTATCCTTCCCCGTATACATTTTGGAGGGGGCGACATTAGCTATCCATGAGGATGCTTCAGCACGTGTGAGGAAGGCCCACCTACAAGCTGAGAGGGCTCCTCAGGTGGAGAATTTCCAATTTCATACCCAGAATTCATCTCTCAGTACCCCGGTGTATCTGTAGCAGTAGATAACTGGCCGCCCAAAGCCGAGGGAGCATTCACCTCTCTGTCTCCCATACCGCAGCGCAGGTAGCCTGTGTGTGGAAGCGAGCCAATTCTCCCTTACACCTTCTCTCATGGGAACTGGAGGAAATAAAGTCTTAACAGCCAATCCTGATGCAAAAAAAAAAAAAAAATGGCGACAGAAGGAACCCAGTCAGTGAGCTTTGAGAATAAGGACAAAGCAGCCAAGTCAAAAACGTAGAAAACGTTTAACTTGCCTATTTCAGAACAAAGGTAAGTTAAGTTCTAAACTTAGAAGACGTTTAACCTACCAGTTTGAGAACAACAAGAGTGGATTTCCGTGGTGCATCGGTTAACGTTCCTAACCGTGACTCATTCACGGGCAGCCTAAGGTCGAGCGCATAGGTTCAATACAGTCGACCCAGCTGTTCATCTACCCTAGTGGTTGGTCGATGAAATGGATACTTGGTTCAGGTTAGGGTATATATATATATATATATATATATATATATATATATATATATATATATATATATATATATATATATATATTTTTTTTTTTTCATACATTGTCGCTGTCTCCCGCGATAAGTTCCCAAGTGCACTTTCGTGTAATAATCACATCATTAGGGGTGATACAAGAAAGAAATGTAACAGTCAGTTTATATACAACGAAGTGACGTAGCTAAGACGCCATTTGGTAAACTAGTGACTGTCCGAATGGACAAAGAAAAAAAGCTCAGAAAAATGTCATAAAGCAGAGAACGAAACTACAAAGACCGCCAACTAATAAAGCAAATAAGTCTAGGAAAACGTCAAAAGGCCAAAAAGGAGGCTAGGAAAACGTGAACTGGTAAAGTTAATAAAGGTAGAAAAACGTCAAAAGCCAAACACGAAGCAAAGAAGACAACTAAAATAGCCAATAAAGCTAGGAAAGGTCGTAAAGGCAAAAATGAAGCTGGAAAGATATCAACTACTACAGCCAATAAAGCAAGGAAAACAAAAAGTCCAAAACGAAACCAGGGAAACGTAAACGTACAAAGCTAATAATGACAATAAAGATGGTGAAACGTCGAAAAACCAAAAACTAAGATAGGAAGACGATCACTTTTAAAAGTAATAAAGCCAATTAAGACAAGAAAATTCAAAATGCCGTAGACTAAGATAGGAAGACGTTAACTGTTAAGCTAATGAAATGCAACAGATCTAGGAAACCGTCAATAAGACAGAATTGAAGCTCGGAAAACGTCAACTAATCAACAAACACACTGAGTTAAGAATACTCCTCAGCCAATCACAAGCGACGGAACCCAGCAAGCGTGGGAGGCCACACCTAGTCAGCCAATCAAGAGGCACATATTACGAAACCCAAGAAATCAATCACGAGGTATGAAAGGTTACATCCAAGCAGCCAATCAGAAGCTTTAAATGAAATCTAGAGAGTTTTTAATTCGAAGTGTAAAAAGGAATAACAATCTGCTGGAAGTGCTCGTGTAAGGCTAACTCACACAGCCAATCAAAAAGCTTGTAGGTGACACTAAAACAAAGAATTCCGTGGACCATGATATATAGAATAGAAAATGGAAGACATGCAAACATAGAAATAAGTTATGGAAGAGCAAGTTCAGCAACAGATAAAAACGGAACATTCGCGAAAAGAACTAAGGTTAGCAAGTGATGAAGAGAATAAATAGAGATTGGTATTCGAAGTGAATGACGCATACAGAAAAGTATGGCATTACACAAGAGAAAACAATAAATGACAAGACACTTATGTAGAGGGGGAAGTATATAGCAATAGAAATACATAGGAAATAATGCAGTAAAGCACGAACAGAAGAAAGATTAGGGCATCACAAATATAGGAAAGAACTACATTACAAACGAAGTGGGAAGAGTGCGGTACTACAATCAAAATACCTTCATAAGTGCAATGAATACACACACACACAGAGCGGATCATTCAGTTTAACACGAACGTAAGAAAGATTATGACATAGTAAAGAAAGAGAATCATGAATAATAAAGAAAGATTCCAGTACCATGAATGAAAGATTATGGCGTCGTACGGAGAGAGGCATGAACTGAGCAAATGAAGATAGTGAGAAATAGTATCAGAGAAAAGAAAATGCTGAGACGGGTGGAGGGCGAGAATTATGGCATGCTAGATAAAGGCAGAAGAATTTGGCCTTATGAGAGAAAAAAAATATGGCTTTCCAATCAGAGAGAGGAAAACAAAAGCTCTGATAAAGAGGAAAAACAAAGGGGAAGATGAAGAATAACAGGTAAATAGGGAAAAACAAGAGGGAAGATGAAGCATATAAGATAAAGGGGGGAAAATAAAGCATCAGTTAATGCTGGGATAATCAGGCATTTTAAAAGGGGAAAAATATGGCATCAAGAATAATAAAAAGGTAAATAATGCATCAAAAATAAAGAAGCGGAAACTAAGGCTTCACAGTAAGAAAGGATAATCAGGCATCACATACAGAGAGGGGCTAAAATAAGGCATCACAAATAACGACGAGTAAAATAAGGCATCACAAATAAAGACGGGTAAAATGAGGCATTACTAATAAAGAATGGGTAAAATAAGGCATCACAAATAAAGAGGGGTAAAATGAGGCATTACTGATAAAGAATGGGTAAAATAAGGCATCACAAATAAAGAGGGGTAAAATGAGGCATTACTGATAAAGAATGGGTAAAATAAGGCATCACAAATAAAGAGGGGTAAAATGAGGAATTACTAATGAAGAATGGGTAAAATAAGGCATCACCAACAAAGAGTTTGGAAAATAAGGAGTCACAAATATAGAATGGGTAAAATAAGGCACCACAAGAAAAGGAGGGAAAAATAAGGCTTCACACGTACAAGAGAAGAAGGTGACACCACAAATGAAAATATGACATCACAGGAGGAGAAATCATTTAATCCCAATCACAAGGAATGTATTAGAACACTATTGAAGGAGGATGATCAAGGCATGATAAGTACAGGGAGGAATATAACCACATAAGTGAAAAAGGAAGATTATGGCACCATAAGCACAGGGTTAGAACATAACATAGCTGATGGACGTGGAAAATGCGACACCAAAATTACAGAGAGGAGCGTGGTATTACGAGATAGAGAGAGAGAGAGAGAGAGAGAGAGAGAGAGAGAGAGAGAGAGAGAGAGAGAGAGAGAGAGAGAGAGAGAGTGAGAGAGAGAGAGCGCAGAATAACTCACCCTGAGGGATGATGACAATCAGGGGAAGGAAGGAACCAGGAAGACGGGCATGACTGTGCCACAGCGGGCGCGTGAGGGAGAGAGCGAGGTGCTCCAGAGAGCTGGCAGACCCGGGGCTGTATTGATGGGGAGGGAGGGAGGGAGGGACGGAGGGAGACGCACAGCGAGGATGGAGAGGAAAAAACAGAAGCGTAGGGGAACAGAAAGGGAAGATGAGAAGAAACGACGACAGAGAGAGAGAGAGAGAGAGAGAGAGAGAGAGAGAGAGAGAGAGAGAGAGAGAGAGAGAGAGAGAGAGAGAGAGAGAGAGAGCAGACGGAGACAGAAAGATAGAGAGGAAAGGGGAGACTGAGAGGAGAGATGGCCAGGTAGACACAGAGGATAAACGGTGGGAGAAGACGCGTCTGAAATGGGGAGACCAAGTGCAGGGGAAGAGGGAAGCAGAGGAAATGAAGAGAGGGTGTGTATGTAGTAAGACGGGGAGGGCGTGAGGAGAGCGAGAGGTTACTGGTAACTGATACGGAAGAAGGAGATGGAGGAAGGAAGAACAGGAAGAGAAGAGGAAGATATGGTTAAAGATGGCAAGATGATACAAAAGGTAACGACTGGCAGAAAAAATGTGGAGATAAATCGAAGGAGCCAAGAGAGGATTTTTTTTCATCTAAAGCTCAGTCATCTGCTCTTGAGGCTACCTGGCTCACACGGGAAATGGTGAGCATGTATAAAAGAAAGGGAAGATAACGGAGGATACAAGCAAACAGAAAGGAACAGAATATAGAGAGAGAGATAAAGGAAAGGGTCAATATGGAGAGATGGGAAGGTTACGGAGGGACTCGGTAGAAGGTGACAATAGAACACTAGGTACATACGTACAAGGTTGGGCAGAATAAGAGACAGAAGGATGGATAAGAGAACAACAGAGGAGAGGATGAAAATTTGAAATGTAGATGATGGAATGGAGAGCTCAGAAGACGAGACTGAGAAAGCTGATGTACGAGAAGAGAGGAAACGAGGAAGCCAGCAGACAGCAGGAGCTGTGAGTGGTGCCCCACCTCCTCATGACTGGAGTGTTTACGAGGGTGGGCTAAGTTTAGTGCGAGGTCAGTCCTCGCCCTTGAGGGCTGAGTGATAGCCAGGCCTCACCATTTGACACACAGATGAAAGCTGCTTGATAAATTGCACCGAGGGTCCGTCTTCAGCTCCCACAAATTTTCCATTATGTTTCAGAAGTGTCCTCTTGTAGCATTTGATTATGCTGGTCCATTGAAATTCACCAGTACTGCGGTCAGAGTTACATTTCCGCTGCATATGAACCAGTTTAATGTAATTCCATGAACATCGAGGGTAGGCACGACAGAAGCCTCTCCAGATTTACCAAAATTTCTGTTGAATCGCACGAAGACACTCTATGAAGAAGCTATTTCTGTCAGAAAGTGAAGACGTGTAGGTGTACACACTGTGTGCGTGTGTGTCCGCATGTGTGGGGGATAGGGAGCAGAGGAAGCTCTGAAATTTCCTGGCTGGAGTGTGTGTGTGTGTGTGTGTGTGTGTGTGTGTGTTTCGGGGGAAATGTACCTGTGGGTGCCTTCAGGTATGTACGCGTCAAGGTGTAAGGGGATGGAGGTACGCATGCAATTTGTGGGTTAATGTACCAGTGAAGGTGTGGGTGGTGCTGCTGATGGTGGCGGTAGTGGAGGTAATGATGGTGGAGCTGGTGAAGGGCTGGTGAAGGTAAGTGGTGGTGATGGCGAGGCCAGAAGTTGTGGGGGTGAAGGCGTGGTAGGTGGTGGTGCTGCTGGAGGCGAGGAAGATGGTGGAGATAGTGAAGGCAAGGAAGGTGAGGTAGGAGGGGTGAAGGTGAAGGATGTGTAGGTGGTGGTGGTGAAGAAATGAGAAGTGGTGGAGAAGGTGATGGATGTAGTGGTGAACATGAGGAAAGTAGTGGTGAAGATGAGGCAGGTGGTGGTGAAGGCAAGCAAAGTGGAGGTGGCAGTGAAGGCGTGGAGGGGGTTGTGGTGGTAGAGAGGTGGTGAAGGCATTCCGCACAAGAGGCATAACTGTCAGAGTGACCAGGTACTGCTGCTCTGCTCCTGCTCGGGCAGTCGAACAACACAGTATTACTGCTATTGTCGTTACACCAGACACACGCCCGCCCACACCGCTCAGCCCCCACCTAGACACCACACAAAAATGACACCCCCGCCACCGACTGCCTCCCACGCCATTCATGGAGCTTGGTACTGTACACTGCTTTCCAAGTTACCTGCAGTAACATCACGTCACCAAAGACATATGATCCCAAATGCTGCGATCCATCTTACCCGTTCAACCTAACCAACCGGTGACCTAACCTCTGGTGATGCTCATACCCACCCACGCCACGCTTGACCTGACCTCTGGCGCCGCCTATTCCAACCAAGCCACCCTTCCTTCTCATGTCACCCATGACCCAAACTCTGGTACCTTTCAGTGCCATCCTCGCCGACCATGATCTGACCTCCGGTACCTGACAGTGCCATCCACACCATTCATGACGTGGCTTCTGGCACCTCTGTGCCATCCACGCTATCTGTGGCCTGACCCTTGGAACTTCTCAGTGCTACCCACACTATTCATGACCTGAACTCTAACGCACGACGACACCCACCATAACCTGCCACCTAGTGTGACCCAGGCCACCAGAAAGATCACCCTAGTCCACTCAGTTTGCTACACGCTACAGCCTGCCTCCTCCGACAGCTCACGTCACTTGCCTTACTCTCTTGGCTTTCCATATATTTCTTTCGTGTTTTTCAGTCACCAGAAGTGTCGCATCTTTACTCACCAACGTCTCACACCCTCTCCTCCCTCTCGAACCCGTCTCACTTTCATAACTCACCTACACGTAGCGCATGATCCTCACTAACACCTCTCACACCCATACTCTCACTTTCCAAACACCCCTCAACCTTCTCGTTACTGCCCCTGCTGCCTCACAGTTGACCCACTCTACGCCCCATTCCTCTACATCCTCGTCCCACTTCCATAATGCACCAGCCCAGCGCAAGAATCCAACTCCACTTTATAATAAAAGCTTCAAAAGTCCCGGTACATCCGTGAAAATAGTCCTCTTTATTTTTCAGGGAGAACTCATAGAGAGGCAACCTCTGATTTGTTGAGGACAAAGGCGGATCGTGAGGTGGAGGGAGTTTGTGTATATATATATATATATATATATATATATATATATATATATATATATATATATATATATATATATATATATGTGTGTGTGTGTGTGTGTGTGTGTGTGTGTATATATACATATATATATATATATATATATATATATATATATATATATATATATATATATATATATATTATAGAGGTATAAGTTTGTTGAGTATTCCCGGTAAATTATATGGGAGGGTATTGATTGAGAGGGTGAAGGCATGTACAGAGCATCAAACTGGGGAAGAGCAGTGTGGTTTCAGAAGTGGTAGAGGATGTGTGGATCAGGTGTTTACTTTGAAGAATGTATGTGAGAAATACTTAGAAAAGCAAATGGATTTGTATGTAGCATTTTATGGATCTGAAGAAGGCATATGATAGAGTTGATAGAGATGCTCTGTGGAAGGTACTAAGAATATATGGTGCGAGAGACAAGTTGTAAGAAGCAGTGAAAAGTTTTTATCGAGGATGTAAGGCATGTGTACGTGTAGGAAGAGAGTAAAGTGATTGGTTCTCAGTGAATGTAGGTTTGCGGCAGGGGTGTGTGATGTCACCATGGTTGTTTGATTTGTTCATGGACGGGGTTGTTAGGGAGGTGAATGTAAGAGTTTTTGGAAAGAGGGGCAAGTATGCAGTCTGTTGGGGATGAGAGAGCTTGGGAAGTGAGTCAGTTGTTGTTCGCTGATGATACAGCACTGGTGGCTGATTCAGGTGAGAAACTGCAGAAGCTGGTGACTGAGTTTGGTAAAGTGTGTGAAAGAAGAAAGTTAAGAGTAAATGTGAATAAGAGCAAGGTTATTAGGTACAGTAGGGTTCAGGGTCAAGTCAATTGGGAGGTAAGTTTGAATGGAGAAAAACTGGAGGAAGTAAAGTGTTTTAGATATCTGGGAGTGGATCTGGCAGCGGATGGAACCATGGAAGCGGAAGTGAATCATAGGGTGGGGGAGGGGGCGAAAATCCTGGGAGCCTTGAAGAATGTGTGGAAGTCGAGAACATTATCTCCGAAAGGAAAAATGGCTATGTTTGAAGGATTAGTGGTTCCAACAATGTTGTATGGTTGCGAGGCGTGGGCTATGGATAGAGTTGAGCGCAGGAGGGTGGATATGCTGGAAATGAGATGTTTGAGGACAATGTGTGGTGTGAGGTGGTTTGATCGATGTAAGTAATGTAAGGGTAAGAGAGATGTGTGGAAATAAGAAGAGCGTGGTTGAGAGAGCAGAAGAGGGTGTTTTGAAATGGTTTGGGCACATGGAGAGAATGAGTGAGGAAAGATTGACCAAGAGGATATATGTGTCGGAGGTGGAAGGAACGAGGAGAAGTGGGAGACCAAACTGGAGGTGGAAAGATGGAGTGAAAAAGATTTTAAGTGATCGGGGCTTGAACATGCAGGAGGGTGAAAGGCGGGCGAGGAATAGAGTGAATTGGATCGATGTGGTATACCGGGGTCGACGTGCTGTCAGTGGATTGAATCAGGGTATGTGAAGCGTCTGGGGTAAACCATGGAAAGTTCTGTGGGGCCTGGATGTGGAAAGGGAGATGTGGTTTCGGGCATTATTGCATGACAGCTAGAGACTGAGTGCGAACGAATGGGGCCTTTGTTGTCTTTTCCTAGCGCTACCTCGCACACATGAGGGGGGGGGGGGAGGATGTTATTCCATGTGTGGCGAGGTGGCGATGGGAATGAATAAAGGCAGACAGTGTGAATTGTGTGCATGTGTATATATGTATATGTCTGTGTGTGTATATATATGTGTACATTGAGATGTATAGGTATGCATATTTGCGTGTGGGGACGTGTATGTATATACATGTGTATGGGGGTGGGTTGGGCCATTTCTTTCGTCTGTTTCCTTGCGCTACCTTGCAAACGCGGGAGACAGCAACAAAGCAAAATAAATGAATAAATATATATATATATATATATATATATATATATATATATATATATATATATATATATATATATATATATATATTTATATATATCACATGACAGCTAGAGACTGTGTGAACGAATGTGGCCTTCGTTGTCTTTTCCTAGTGCTACCTCGAGCACCTGAGGGGGGAGGGGGTTGTTATTTCATGTGTGGCGGGGTGGCGATGGGAATGAATAAAGGCAGACAGTATGAATTATGTACGTGTATATATGTATATGTCTGTGTGTGGATATATATATATATATATGATATATATATATATATATATATATATATATATATATATATATATATATATATATATATATATATATGTATACGTTGAGATGTATAGGTATGTATATTTGCGTGTGTGGACGTGTATGTATATACATGTGTATGTGGGTGGGTTGAGCCATTCTTTCGTCTGTTTCCATGCGCTACCTCGCTGACGCGGGAAACAGCGACAGAACAAAAAAAAAAAATATATATATATATATATATATATATATATATATATATATATATATATATATATATATATAAAAATATATATATATATCTTTCTTTTTTTTCTTTCAAACTATTCGCCATTTCCCGCATTAGCGCGGTAGCGTTAAGAACAGAGGACTGGGCCTTTGAGGGAATACCCTCACCTGGCGCAATTCTCTGTTCCCTCTTTTGGAAAATTAAAAAAAAAAAAAAAAAAAAAAAAACGAGAGGGGAGGATTTCCAGCCCCCCGCTCCCTCCCCTTTTAGTCGCCTTCTACGACACGCAGGGAATACGTGGGAAGTATTCTTTCTCCCCTATCCCCAGGGAAAATATATATATATATATATATATATATATATATATATATATATATATATATATATATATATATATATATATATATATATATATATATATATATATATATATTTTTTTTTTTTTTTTTTTTTTTTTTTTTTTTTGCTTTGTCGCTGTCTCCCGCGTTTGCGAGGTAGCGCAAGGAACAGACGAAAGAAATGGCCCAACCCACCCCCATACACATGTATATACATACGTCCACACACGCAAATTTACATACCTACACAGCTTTCCATGGTTTACCCCAGACGCTTCACATGCCCCGATTAAATCCACTGACAGCACGTCAACCCCGGTATACCACATCGCTCCAATTCACTCTATTCCTTGCCCTCCTTTCACCCTCCTGCATGTTCAGGCCCCGATCACACAAAATCTTTTTCACTCCATCTTTCCACCTCCAATTTGGTCTCCCACTTCTCCTCGTTCCCTCCACCTCCGACACATATATCCTCTTGGTCAATCTTTCCTCACTCATTCTCTCCATGTGCCCAAACCATTTCAAAACACCCTGTTCTGCTCTCTCAACCACGCTCTTTTTATTTCCACGCATCTCTCTTACCCTTACGTTACTTACTCGATCAAACCACCTCACACCACACATTGTCCTCAAACATCTCATTTCCAGCACATCCATCCTCCTGCGCACATCTCTATCCATAGCCCACGCCTCGCAACCATACAACATTGTTGGAACCACTATTCCCTCAAACATACCCATTTTTGCTTTCCGAGATAATGTTCTCGACTTCCACACATTCTTCAAGGCTCCCAAAATTTTCGCCCCCTCCCCCACCCTATGATCCACTTCCGCTTCCATGGTTCCATCCGCTGACAGATCCACTCCCAGATATCTAAAACACTTCACTTCCTCCAGTTTTTCTCCATTCAAACTCACCTCCCAATTGACTTGACCCTCACCCCTACTGTACCTAATAACCTTGCTCTTATTCACATTTACTCTCAACTTTCTTCTTCCACACACTTTACCAAACTCAGTCACCAGCTTCTGCAGTTTCTCACATGAATCAGCCACCAGCGCTGTATCATCAGCGAACAACAACTGACTCACTTCCCAAGCTCTCTCATCCCCAACAGACTTCATACTTGCCCCTCTTTCCAGGACTCTTGCATTTACCTCCCTTACAACCCCATCCATAAACAAATTAAACAACCATGGAGACATCACACACCCCTGCCGCAAACCTACATTCACTGAGAACCAATCACTTTCCTCTCTTCCTACACGTACACATGCCTTACATCCTCGATAAAAACTTTTCACTGCTTCTAACAACTTGCCTCCCACACCATATATTCTTAATACCTTCCACAGAGCATCTCTATCAACTCTATCATATGCCTTCTCCAGATCCATAAATGCTACATACAAATCCATTTGCTTTTCTAAGTATTTCTCACATACATTCTTCAAAGCAAACACCTGATCCACACATCCTCTACCACTTCTGAAACCGCACTGCTCTTCCCCAATCTGATGCTCTGTACATGCCTTCACCCTCTCAATCAATACCCTCCCATATAATTTACCAGGAATACTCAACAAACTTATACCTCTGTAATTTGAGCACTCACTCTTATCCCCTTTGCCTTTGTACAATGGCACTATGCACGCATTCCGCCAATCCTCAGGCACCTCACCATGAGTCATACATACATTAAATAACCTTACCAACCAGTCAACAATACAGTCACCCCCTTTCTTAATAAATTCCACTGCAATACCATCCAAACCTGCTGCCTTGCCGGCTTTCATCTTCCGCAAAGCTTTTACTACCTCTTCTCTGTTTACCAAATCATTTTCCCTAACCCTCTCACTTTGCACACCACCTCGACCAAAACACCCTATATCTGCCACTCTGTCATCAGACACATTCAACAAACCTTCAAAATACTCATTCCATCTCCTTCTCACATCACCGCTACTTGTTATCACCTCCCCATTTACGCCCTTCACTGAAGTTCCCATTTGCTCCCTTGTCTTACGCACCCTATTTACCTCCTTCCAGAACATCTTTTTATTCTCCCTAAAATTTACTGATAGTCTCTCACCCCAACTCTCATTTGCCCTTTTTTTCACCTCTTGCACCTTTCTCTTGACCTCCTGTCTCTTTCTTTTATACTTCTCCCACTCAATTGCATTTTTTCCCTGCAAAAATCGTCCAAATGCCTCTCTCTTCTCTTTCACTAATACTCTTACTTCTTCATCCCACCACTCACTACCCTTTCTAAACAGCCCACCTCCCACTCTTCTCATGCCACAAGCATCTTTTGCGCAATCCATCACTGATTCCCTAAATACATCCCATTCCTCCCCCACTCCCCTTACTTCCATTGTTCTCACCTTTTTCCATTCTGTACACAGTCTCTCCTGGTACTTCCCCACACAGGTCTCCTTCCCAAGCTCACTTACTCTCACCACCTTCTTCACCCCAACATTCACTCCTCTTTTCTGAAAACCCATACTAATCTTCACCTTAGCCTCCACAAGATAATGATCAGACACCCCTCCAGTTGCACCTCTCAGCACATTAACATCCATATATATATATAATACTTATATGCTCATCATTGAAATGAAATCAACATACGATTTCGCAAGAATCATAGAGAACCCAGTTATACATAGCCCAAACTCTCTCAATTCCACCTAACAACAGGCAATGTGTTGTTCTCATACCTCGTATGCAACATGTACCCACGCGCTTTTAAATGGAGGCCACCAAATCAGACATCCGATATCTCCAGTCCGCCTTACTCCATCCCACAACCTCGAGGGAGACCATTTATATACCACACCAAACCATTTTTTTTTTTAATTCTCGACTTGAACAAATTTAACACGAAAAAGGGTGAGGTACGAGTTTTTGTAAGCTTATGAGAATTTGAAAATTTCTATTCACATTAAATAGACTTTTAGGAAGCAATAAACGAAAGTAAAGGCACAGAAATGCACACGTTTTAATGTGACTGCCCAACATGTCCGCTGCTAACACACAATAACTGTATTTCTGTAATCATACTGATTGTTACGGTTTCCATATTCTTTCAGACATAGAGGAGTATAACTGCAGGGAACAGCTTCAATGTCTAAAAACTGCCCCACACTTACTATCACCCAGGTTGTTGCAGTTGTGTGTGAAGCGCCATGTGGCCAGGACCTGAGGTATGTCTCTATCATTCTCATAGAAATACGGTCTGCATTACAGTTTGCTACAGTCACATAGCTATTAAATGATCCTTAGTTTTAGCAGTTACCTCACAAGTTCAGAAATCTTAAGAGAGTTCAGCCAGTCACTAGGTGCCAGCTGGGGGTCTGTGATTTACCTACACGCCCCAGTTCCATCCATGCTTCTCCCAACTGTTCTTCCTTGACGAGTGACACGAAGATGAACGTTAATGACGCTCCCTTTCTCGAGCACGTCGATAAAATAGGTCACGAACTCTCTCACTCCGTAATCGTTCTGAGTTTTGTTTGCATTCGGCTGGCTGCTGGAGGTGAGGCAATTATAGCAGCACGAAGAGCCTTTGCTTTAAACTGGCGGACATCCATGCAAAGGCACCGCTCGCTCTTCTCGCACCAAACACGACACTACGTCTCTCCTATTCCTCCGTTCTGATACCCTCCGCCCGAGACAATGATGGCCGGTTTGACTGATTCTTATGGCGAGAGAAATCGTCAAGATCCCCATCCCGTGTCTGGCAAACAACATACAATCCTGAAAAAAGCAGAGCATTTTCTTTTGGACAGTGACCATATTTTCTTTGTTTTCGCCCGAGTCTTTCGGTGCTCTAGGACGCAGAAATGGCACCTTTGTATATCTTTTTTGGTCCATAATCGTAGGTTTTCCGTTCTAGACACCTAGTTATTAACGGCTGCCGCAGTACAACCCTCTCTTCTGTTTCATCAAATCCCTAACTTTCAAAATGTCATCGTCATTACTGACAATTAAATGTTTACGACGTGCATGCCTGTGCATCCTCGTCCTAAGTGGGCCTCATCCTCCTGCAGGAGGAATTTCTACTTAAAGTGAGCGTACGTATGTTGCCCCGACACCACCACGTCCAGAGTACGTGACCTTCAGTATAATCAATACCCAACTCCTGACACACTTTTTCCACCTCCTCATATCTGAATTTCTCACTATGAATTTCCAACGAGAAGACTGACGAACCAACCGTTCGTTGCTCGTCTTGGGCCTACATCTCAAAACCGGGCTTATCTCCTTCCCCAAAAAGCAGGTCTAATCTCCTACCCCCCTCTACCTGGGCCCCACACCTCAAAACTTGCCTTCCTTCCTTCCTTTTTTTCCCCCCCCGAGGCCCACGACTCAACTCTTACCTCGTCCCCATCCCCTGGAGATCGTCTCAAAACTCGCTTCGTTTTCACTCCAGGAACCGCACCCCAGTATCCCCTTCCCTTCCCTCGGGATCAACACACTTTAGCACTTGCCTCATTTTCCCCTTGGGGACCACACCTCAGCTCTGTCCTTGTCTTCCCCCTGGAGCCCATACCTTAACACTCACCTCATCTTACCCCTAAGATCCACAACTTTACACTCACCTCGTCTTCCACCTGGGCTATAGACCTCAGAACTCACCTCATCATCCCTCTGGCGACTGAACCTTATCACTCATCCACTCCTACTTCTTTGGTGTACTGTTCTACTGCTATATCCTTCCCTTCCTTCACGAGACACTCCAGCACCCTCATGCCCAGATACACGTGTCTTCTACTCCAACCTTCGATATATACAGTTAACTCCTGGCTTTATTTTTTGAAGATATTTCACTAATAATCTTATTCAGCGTGATAACTGTGATGGGAAGGGAACAGGATGAATAGGACAAGTGAGAACATGTAGTTGGAGAAGGTGATGGATTAGTGGCAGAGGAAGAGAAGATAGAGAATATAATAGATCAACTACAATAGGTGTTCCAAAACTAGCCACAATCATATTAAAGAAAATGTAAAACACTTGTAAAAATCATATATTACTGCTGCTCCGTTTTCCTTTTCCTAAACTTAAGGTTATTTTCACCATCGACCTTATATACAATGCTGCTCTGATGCCTGGACCCTTGAACACGACGATACGTCTCTTTAGCATGACAGTGGGACACCAAACCCAAGGATAGTACCATCGTATTCAAGGGCCTCACAGCCTTGCTCAAGGTCCGTTGCATCGTACGCAAAACGTAACGTTAAGTTTCTTAACCTTTACCATCATGTCCATCGCGTCTGTATTGTCTTCGAAAGCATCTGAATTCTCTAGGTTTTGGGAACGTCATTAAACGAGCAAGAGGTGGAGGACTTACTGTGGACGAAACAGGTATGGGTAAGGTGGAACTTTACAGGAGTGGAGGATAGAAGTTTAAGAAGGTGAGGTACAGTTTCACTGAAGCACTACAGGCACAGAGAACATAGCTAGTGCTCTGACGACAGCAGGGAGCATGGTTCATAATGACTATGCAAAGAGAAACATTCACACTACGGGAGAGAATAACTGCCTCGCTCACAACCTTACCGAGGGAAAAAAGGCAGCCATACATGAAAAGCATGAAATAAGTAGAAAGAAGGATATAATTAGTCATAAGTGGAGGCTGACACTGTAAAGGGACGTACAATTAACACAGGAATGAACCACGAAGATCGCGTCCAGAGACAGGAGATATGCCCCAGCCTAAGTGAAGGGTGGATGTGCTCAGAACATATAGCAAAAGGAATAACAAGACATGAGATATATAAGGGACAATATACTTCAGCAGAAACATCAACTTTAACCCCTTGAGCACGACGGCATGGCCTTTGAGGACGACGACACGACCTTTCAGGACGACGGTGCGACGTTTGAGCATGACGATTCGATCCTAGACCACGCCAATGCGACCTTTGAGCGAGATGGTATGACCCTAGAGCACGATGACTCTCCCCCTGAGCATGGACGGTGCGACCCCTGAGCACGTTGATACGACCCTTGAGCACGACGGTACAACCCTTGAGCACGACGAGTCGACCCTTGAGCACGACGGTACGACCCTTGAACACGACGACAAGACCCTAACGTATGATGGCGTACGTGACTTCTAACTCGATCCATAAGGCCAGGCTATCATCATACCCGTGAGAGGTACACTCGTGCTCGAGGGTCGTACAGCCGGCCACAGAATCGGACCATCGTGCTCAAGGGATCACCACAACCAGAGAGAAGGACGAGTCACACACAACACTGGTCTGGAGCCGGGCGGACGGCGGTGGAGGCTCAGACGAGGTGCAAATTGGTATGTATGTGTGTGTGGTGTAGGGAGTGACGGCGGGCAGAGCTCGGAAATTAATAGGTTTTTAGGGGGTGTTCCAGGAGGGAGAGCCACACGCGCCACAAGTCTCACAACAGATGCAGCGGGAGAGAGAGAGAGAGAGAGAGAGAGAGAGAGAGAGAGAGAGAGAGAGAGAGAGAGAGAGAGAGAGAGAGAGAGAGAGAGAGGCTGTCACGCTATTATCTACCTCTCCCTGTGCCACTCACTGTGTCTCTCTATTCTCCCTCGTCCTGATTCATGGCAAAATCTTGGTGTAGGTACTTCTGTGATGCAAGATAGTTATTCTGTGTCTCTTTATCTATATATCTATATCCCTTTCCCCCCTCTCTCTCTCTCTCTCTCTCTCTCTCCTCACCACCTCTCATTCTCTCTCCTCTTCGTTTCGCCTCCTCTCTCTCTCTCTCTCTCTCTCTCTCTCTCTCTCTCTCTCTCTCTCTCTCTCTCCCTGGGCAGGTCTGGCGGACGATCTAATATGATAACGGTGACAGCCAGTCGTGGCCTCTTGTGAATAATCATTATGTGTTGCTTAACTATCACCTAATTGAGTGCCTTAATAACGTGAAGGCTTGCTGGTGCCACTTACCAAAAGTAATATGACGTTATCAACTGCTGTGTTTTTGTGTGTATGTGTCATTACCTATTTATACAGTGCTGGGGGGGGGGGGGGGGGTCTACACTCGTGCGTTCCTCATCTCCTGCGATTGTTATGTGGATGTTACAGGGCAAGAGCTTTACACTGGTGCACATGTTTACACACACACACATCAGCCTAAGCTGTGTGTGTGTGTGTGTGTGTGTGTGTGTGTGTGTGTGTGTGTGTGTGTGTGTGTAATGACGGCTTTGATTGTGGCAGTGGTGGTGCGCGTGTGTGGTGACGGCTTTGGTGGTGGTGGTGGTGGTGATGGTAGCAGTGCGTGTGGCAACTGGACAAAGCGGCTGCTTCCCCTTTTGATACAATCTTGATAACGTACAACAAAGGCTCTCCAGATGCTTGCCCTCCCCGGTGAGGAGTCTTCGCGACTGCTATTCAGCGGGGGAGGGAGCGAGTGTGTGTGTGTCGTATGGGTTGAGCGTCTCACACCAGACGGTCGGGCCACAATATCTGCTCTTCCCTTATACCATGTGTCTTTCCGTTGACTTTTAAGCAAATTAGATTTACCATGATAATGAAATCCCTTCCATCCATTCAACTGTGAAGAGTTCACGTATATGTCTGCACTGACACATACACACGCCTAATACATAACTCCAGACTTCAACATACAGGGATCCTAGAGCATATACATGCCTATACACGTACATATGTGTACACATCACTAACATACACATGCACACACACTGTGGCCGCCGGCACAGCCCACGAAATGTTATCTTACACGGCCTGCAACTTCATCCCCTGCAGGTGGTAATGATGTTAATTGGTCCCCATTAATTCCACCCTGCTGATTAGCGAGACTCTGAGAGAGAGAGAGTCCAGGTCTGGAAGAGGTACGTGATGGTAGATGGGAGGGAGGGCGGAAAATGGGGAGGCGAGGGGAAGGGGGAGAGAGGAGGAGGGGGGAAGGGGGAGAGAGGAGGAGGGAGGACGGGAGACGAGTGAATCTGAGGGATGAAAGGGTAGAAAGAGCCTGAGGAGGTAAGGTAGGGTAAGAAGGAAAGAGGTAAGGAGGGAGGGAGGGTAGGATGTAAGGGAGGGAGGGAGGGTAGGATGTAAGGGAGGGTATGATGTAAGGGAGAGAGGGAGGGTAGGATGTAGTGGAGGAAGGGAGGATAGGATGTAATGGAGGGGAGGGAGGGTAGGATGTAAGGGAGGGAGGGTAGGATGTAATAGAGGGAAGGAGGGTAGGATGTAAGGGAGAGAGGAAGAGTAGGATGTAATGGAGGAAGGGAGGGTAGGATGTAATGGAGGAAGGGAGGGTAGGATGTAATGGAGGAAGGGAGGGTAGGATGTAAGGATGGGAGGAAGGGTAGGATGTGAGGGAGGGAGGGAGGGAGGGAGGGAGAATGAGAGTATCAGTGTCGAGGGATAAAGCTTTACTTCACCACTAATCAGCCTCAACTTCGTTAACTTGGCTTCTCTGTATTTTATTCCACCCGCCACAAGACTGGCTTGTGACGGGTGGAATCTGTCCTCCGGATAATACTCACCAACTTTGCTCTGCGGTGTATGGCAAGGGCAGTGTAACGCTTCGTTTTTACTCCAGGTAAACGATCCTACCTTGTGGGTTCCATATGACTTGTTTCATTGCAGGGTGTTAAAGGTGGTAACTCACTATCCTGATGAGTTATTTTGTTCGTTAGTAAGCAGATGAATAAGGACTACTTGACTCGTGTGTGTGTGTGTGTGTGTGTGTGTGTGTGTGTGTGTGTGTGTGTGTGTGCGCGTAAGGATCGATACTGTACAGACTGTTGAGTCTGACCAGGGCAAGTCTGCAGCAGTGCTTCAGTACTTCAAAGAGATTTCCCCAAGACGACATGGTATTTGACCTCATTCTGTCCCTCACTTTAGCCTTCTGGTGTCTTTCGTACGGGGATAGGTCCGCTTTTCTTTCAAGACTCAAAAAGAAATGAACATTTTTTGGAAAGCTGAAATCTGAATGACTATGGTTTAATTGGTAACCACCAGCTGCCAACGTGAACTCACCCTGTATCACCCATCTGGAATCCTATATGGTTTACTGGAACGCCCACGGTGGGGATGGTTCAGTCCTTACGAAACCCTCCTCTTTAGTATATTGAATAACAACACTGCACGCTGCATTAAATACTATGGCGCCACCAATTACGCTGCCAGCGTATCATATCAAAAATAGTTAACGGAATATATATATATATATATATATATATATATATATATATATATATATATATATATATATATATATATATATATATATATATATATTATGATCAAGAGGCAGTGCTGCCTCTAGCGGTCAAGACATATATCAATATCACAACGAGACATTACACTGTGATCTTGCCTTTGACCAGATCCTTAAGGGTCAGGTTAAAGGCCAGGAGACCAACCAAAGGGCTGTACCATCGTGCTCTGTGGCGGTGCCGTCCTGCTCAAGGGTCGTTCCGTTACGCTCAAAGGGTCCAAGTCCCCATCATAAAACCTTTGACATTCGGCACAAGGCTAACTTACCGAGATGGTAATTCATCTGTGTAAGCTAGACTTAAGATCTCTCCCTGAATACGGCCTGAGGGTCTTAACGGGCATAAAACTCCCGAGCCCAAGTGCAAACACCATCAAGAATGGCCAAGGGAAGGAGGAGGGTGAGGGGAGGAATAAGACGAACAAGGGGTCTTTTTCCGGATGCCTTTGGTTGTTGTTGTGGTTGTGGTCGTTGCTATTGTTGAGGTTATTGCTGATGCTGTATGGTTGTTGTAACTGTTGCGGTTGTTGTAACTGTTGTTGTTGTTGTGGTTGTTGCTCTGTTGTGTTTGTTACAAGTGTTGTGATTGTTGCTTCTGTTGTGTGGTTGTTGTGGTTGCCTTGTGCGTTTCTGTTTGTTCCTCGTGGTGACAGTGGTAACAGTGATGTGCATGTAAGTGATGTTGTGTCTTGGTGATTGTAGTAATGCTGAGCCCATAGTGACTGTGGCGTGCCTGCGATAAGGTGGTGGTGGTGGATGTGAGGTTATGGTGAGGTGTGGTACCAACAAGGCTGTAGACGTGGCAGTGGCAGCGATGGTGGTAGAGTGTGACCGTATCATAGCAGTGGTGTAAGTATGGTGATGTGATGATAGTCGTGGTGTAACTGTGGTTGTGATATGTCTCTGGCGGTGACGTGCCTATAGCTGTAGTGTGGTTGTGGTATGGTGTTGGCCGTATCGCTGGAAGATAGCAGGGAAGTAGCGTGGTGATGAAGTGATGGTGATACTGAGTGAGGGTGGTTGAGGTGATGAGCAAGGGCGACCCACACGACGGTAGCAATATATGGCTAAGGCAAAAACAGTGTTCTGGTGCGGTACGAGGCAGCGTGTTTACAAAATATAAGCGGACGTAAATGCACATTTCATCTGCATATAACTTCTTTCTTTTCCTTCCTCCATTCCTTTCTGTTCCTTTCCTCCATCTATCCCTCCATCCCTATCTCCACCAGGAAATTACATGTAGATCACACTCAACTCCATCACATCTCGAAGGCTCCCAACTCCGGCATACACCGAATCGATCCCACCCTATTTTTTTTTTTTCCTCTTTCCTTTCACATTTTTCCACTGGCTAACTGGAGTACCCTGGGTGTTAATAATCCTTACAAGGAAGAACAAGAGCACGAGTGTCTCGGGAGGTTCAGGACATTACTCTGACAGCAGCGGTGTGAGAGAAGTACCATCAAAGGTTTCCGTACAAAGGGTCCCTCTCCCCCTCTCTCTCTCTCTCTCTGCTGCCTGCGCCAGCCTGAGCCGAGGGGGACCCAGCTATAAGAGGCTTTCCCAGGCAACAATGGAGATCACGGGGCCATTTCACGCCATCATGTGGGTGCGATTTATTCCCAGCATTTTCATGTGCGGGATCCCTGGGCTTATGTTATAACACGCGCAGGTGATGATCATCTTGTAATGCTGGACAATGTGAGGAGGATGTGGTCCTCTTCGCCAGCCAGCATGTTGAGTACCTCCTACTTTAATCATTACAAAACCAAGTCCTTCATTAACCGTAGATGTTAAGGGTCTCCATATGATCTGGATTCCTCAAACCATCTGTTAAGCTTTAGAAGGTATAGAAATGTAAGCCACTTGGCACTTAAATCTTTTTTTTGTTTTGTTTGTTTCAGCTTTGCTGTATTCAGTGCTGGCCAATGATTTTCAGGGAAGCCAATAGCATCCCTTCTAGACGTGCGCTTACGTGAGATAATATATTTTGCATACCTTTCGTTATCTAACATTTCATCCCCAGTCTCTGTGTACTCCCACTGCCCGACTCCTTCCGTCTCTTGATGTGTATCGGTCGCAATTTTACATATCCAGTTTTATGAAAAGTTTTCGCATTAAATAAAAACGAAATTGGGCCTGAGCCAAATCTGAATTGTAAATGTATACGCATAATTATTTTGTAATTATGCAGATTATGTATTTTTCGATTATCTTAAAATCTAAGCCTGAGGGCAAAATTTTCAAAATACGATAGACATTTTTGTAAACGTTCGATGACCTTATAATTCGCTGAAGTACCAAACTTACGTGAAACTAAACACTTATAAAGTAGGTTTGGTCTCACTGCTAATACCAATCTCACTATCATTACCCCTCACCCCCGCCACACACACACACACACAACACACACACACACACACTAACACACACACACACACACACACGCACACACTAACACACACACACACACACAGACACGCACACACACACAGTGGAAGTCGGATGAAGGGTCCTTTAACTACCACTATGGGATAAGGGAGTTCTATATAGTATAGTTGAAGCTTCACTGTCTGCTGCACATACAACAAAAATGACAGAGGGGTGGAGTGCAGCGGTCTGTTGCTTGCCCAGTCACCGTGTGTGTGGGTGCACCCTGCTCTCTCTCTCTCTCTCTCTCTCTCTCTCTCTCTCTCTCTCTCTCTCTCTCTCTCTGCATCTCTCTCTCTCTCTCTCTCTCTCTCTCTCTCTCTCTCTCTCTCTCTCTCTCTCTCATGAAAATAATCCGTCCCAATCATAACACAGGGCTGGGCTCAGCTCTGGTAAGCGCTTTTAACCTTTACATTAACAAAAGCCTGGAGACTACTTCACATTGAAAGACAAACAAAAGACGTGTAATATTCCACAGCTGAGCCGTGCGTGGAGTGGAGCAGCCGACAAAAACACAAGAGTGGAATCGTCATGGTCGGCAACAGACTTTCAGTATTCATGCGAGTGATCCAGTATGCGTGTGTGTGTGTGTGTGTGTGTGTGTGTGTGTGTGTGTGTTAGTTTCTGTGAACAACGTTAGTGTGCTTTGTGTGTGTGTATATATACATGGAGGCACATTGGACGAAGATCGACAGTGTTTAACGGTGATAAACACAAATCAACCGATTCAATCAAAATTAGGTCAAACAACACCTCTCCTCTTTCCCCGTCTCCCACTTGGGACACAATACAATCGGGATGAAGGGGAATACCAGTGACCCAGAACGTGCTGTAGGAGTGCCAAGCAAAGCGGCGTTCAGTATAACCTACCCAACGATTGCTCAAAGCAAAGACTCTAGACAGATGTGACCACCGGGTCGAACTGGTGACTTAGGCTAACGTTCATCTTGGGAGAGAACCGCACATATCTCGGGTGTTCTAAACCTTTCGTTATAATGTTTACTCGAATTGTGGCGTAGAAATGACGCTTTCAGATAATTACTTGCGTTATGTGACACTGTTCCTCGAGTGTCTTTTTTACGCATCACACCTACCGTAGAAAAGGCTAATCCTTTTTCTGTGAATATTCAGTAATAAGAGGTACGAAGAAAAGAATTAAAAGTAACGAACAAAGAAGGAAAAGGCAGAAAGGGTCAAGTGCGAGGAAAGAGAAGAAAGAGAGGGAGATAGTGAAGCCAGAATGGGGGAAAAGCGACAGGAGAAGGGGTAAACGGGGGAAAGAAAAAGCTACAGGTAAAGAGAGGGAGAAAAAGATAGTGGAAGGCAGATAGGGAGAAATCCAGGAGAAACTAGTGAAGAGTGTGAGAAAAAGAGACGGCGAGGTAGAGGGCACAATGATGATGGAAGTGATAGAGCTTCGGCAAGACTGCAAAGGAACAGAGCATTGGGAAAGTAAGGAACACAAAGGTTTGAAGAAAAGCAGAGAGAGAGAGAGAGAGAGAGAGAGAGAGAGAGAGAGAGAGAGAGAGAGAGAGAGAGAGAGAGAGAGAGAGAGAAGTGGTGTAGTGGTATGTTACTGAGGGCTTTATGTTCCGAGGTGAGATAATAAATGGTGGGGGATGAGAGGCTGAAGCTGAAGGATGGCGTATGGGGCAAGGGGGACGAGACCAGCAGTGACATGCGAGAGAAAGATGGCATGTTAACGCACACATATACATACATGATAGAGAGATAGATTGGAGGAAGTTGGATTCTTATGGAGACGGAGGGTCATCAAAAGACAAGTTCTTAGGAGTGTATACAGGAAATTATCCTATACGGGCACGTCAGCGTCATTACTATATCTTTTCTTCACACAACACAGCATGTAAATTGAGAATATCATAAAATATACACTTACTGGAAAAAGCTATCACGTAATACCTCTATCTGATGAAGTGGTAAATGAGGGTGTAAAGAGGGCAGAGATGAGGCCAACCTCTAGGTACTTCCATGGTAACATAGAATGGGAAATGATCTTCAGTAGAGAGGAGCTGAGGGACTGCAGTGGAAGGTTCTATGAAATTACAATTATAGAACAGGAAACTGGGTACTTTTCTTTAGCCCCTACTGTAGAGGGATGGCTCAAGAAAGAGGGAGAACTCGTTCAGTAAAAGATTGGTGCACCGTTTTCATGGCCGAACTGTAGCACCGACAGGTCCCAAAGTTAGGGTGTTGGTTCTTCAGATTTTCGGTTAGGTTTTAAGCTAATGTAAATTGACCCTGAAAGCCGTTTAAAGTCGATCAAATGCAATCAAAAGCCTCCTACTCCCATATATTACACATACTTTACTATCTTCATTCAAAATAAATGTAAGAGACTCAAAGTATAATGAAGATACCTTACGGACAAAGGGCAACAATGGTCAGCATTCAAGGTGAGAGTTACTACGCCTTCAAGAAGTACCTAGAGGCCTCAGAGGAGCTTTGCGATGTACTGAGGCGAAGACAGAGGTAGCACCCTGGGCAGCTAGCGTACACAAGGTATAAGAGAAAAGGGAAAGACAACAGCAAGATACGAGAAGAGGAGAGGAATCTTGAAAGTCATACTGTGGATAAAGCATTGGATAAAGCAGAACTTTTCCCTAAATTCATCAGAAATTAACTGTCTGTTAAAGGGATTAAGACGGAAGACTTTATAATGATGATGTAAGGATATGCAAGGAACTGGATGATAAGGTCAACAAGGTTTCGTCAGTGGAAGATACTATATCGACAACACCAGTGAAATGAAAGGTCTTACAAAGCACTGAAGTATATGAAGAGGACATAAACAGAATACTAAAGGATTTTAACCTCTATACAGGCCATGGCTCTCATGAAATTTCTCCATGTGTTGAAGATGTGTGCAGAAGCACTTGACATATCACTTGAAATGCTGTTCAAGATGTCACTGGGAAAAGTAAAGCGTTAAGGCAGTGGAAAAGCGCAAACGACATACCAATCCATTAAATAGGAGACCAGAGGGATTGTGCTGAGCTACAGGCCCGTATCCCTGAAGTGTGTGGTCGGTAAGGTACTGGAAAAATGAATTAGAAAGCCAATGGATGACTTTCCTCAGAAACTACCTAAGTGAGAGACAACATGATTTCATGGAAAATGGGTCATGCGTTATGATCGTATTAGATTTCTACGAGAAACTGAGCTCTGACTTAGAGGAAAAATGATACTGGGTGGATTGCTTATACCTGGAATGCTGGAAAGCATTTGACGCTGCACCCATGGTTGGAAACCAGTGATCTGAAAGAATCGTCCACAGAAAAATGCAAGTCCAGTAAACGATTATTTACTTCATGTAACTGTAGAAGCTCTTTCAGCTTCCTTCATCTGCATGTTGATATCAATCGAAGACTGAATAAAGTCATGATAAGTTGCCTATTTTCTTAATATAAAGAAATGTTATCTTAAATCCAGACGAAGTATCCAAGTTGTGATCATATACAAGTAATCATCATGATCTATGAAAAAGAGAAACGCAATAAAAGCTGCACAGTGCAAACATCACAAAACGCACCATTAAGACATATCAAAGTACCATGCATGGAAATACGTGTAGGGCTACGATGAACAGAATATGAATTTAATCGATTCGTATCATTTATAGAGAGTTCTTACAAAGACGACAGGGAGTTAAGAAATAAGTTTACCAAGCCTTACGGTACCAAACATTACAGTTCAAAACCAACCTGAAGGTTGTCCAAGCACTACCAGAGGGCAAAAATTTTTTTCCCCTTCGACAGTCTGAAGTTCACATTACTCAAGATTAAAAATTCAATCTAGAATGGAATTTACATTTTCTGAAGCCCAGTAGACAGCACACGAACTCCATCCCACGTCCTCAACCACTCAAATACACCATCCAAACACAGTCTCTCCTACAGTGCCCGAAATCCCAAACACATCGTCCCAAGTCTACCTCGCACCCCCTAAAATCCCGCTTTCACCGTTCAAATTCCACTCTCGTTCGGTGCCATGGTTGCGGTGCTCTGCCCCCTGCCTTCACCAATCCCTCCCTCCTCCCCCAACACTTTACACCGGAAGACGAAGAAAGCAAGAAATCACATTATTTTTTCATTTAATTCTCGATAAAAACCGCAGTTGACCCGAGCATAAAACTTTGTAAGGACGTCGGGAACGTATTATAGAGTTTTTCAGGAAGGCACGCAATAGCAGTTTCCCGTTCGCGAGTCCACATTACCGCTATCGAGATGAAGCAACAGGCGGGTGAATATAGCAGCTCTAGGCAGCGGAAATAAGAGTCCGAGGGGGACGGACTGCCTTGCTTTACATCTGTTGCCTTTCCCCTCCAACGTGCTGTTTATTTTTTCTAAGAGAAATGATACTCCTTATCATGTGTCAAGATCTGTGCCACATGATATCTGGACCATGTCGTTACACCCTCACACTCAGAACATCGCTAACTTAAAGATAAGAATGCCAGTGCAATGTACAAGTTCTGTACAGCGATCAATCCATTTTAACCAGAACAGTGCACAAGGGTTCCTTGGGTGAGTGCTTATCTATACACAATTTCGTTTTCTAGATCAAAATTCATCTAGAAATGAACACATGGTGTAAGGTTTATCATCATCTGCTGAAGACATAGAGTACAGTCTTGTCGAAAAACTCACTCCAGAGAAGTCCATCATTTCCCTGCTGGTGAATGTAGCGCAATCTATGAATTACAAGAACAATGCAACGTAACTGGGTTGTTAAGGTCTACAGGGCGATCATTTACCTGCTAATGCTTAACAACAGCATTACTGCGGTTTACTCTGCGTACTGAATCAATTTGCCAATAGCACATTTCGGGTTCTGTTTTACCTGTCTGGCCAATATAATGTGTGTGTCGGCCAGGTAAAACAGAAACCGAGAGAAGCTATTGCCACAATCATTCAGTACGCAGAGGTGACCACAGTAATGCTATTGCTAGGTACTGGCGTGAAACTGATTTCTCTGTAGAACCTAAACAACCCAGTCACATTGCACTCCTCATCGGATTATGCTACCCGCATTGTTAATGAATCCGTCTTAATCGCAGTAACTATAACCTATCCCCAGGTAACTTTAAAGCACATCCTGTTAACAATGAAATCATTATGAAGACAAGCCCCTTTCCCCTTTACCAGCGAGGCATGGTGGTTAGGGGATGTACAGGTCTGTGTGCTTGTATTAGAAGTTGAAACTTCGTGAATTGTTTACATCTGATGATGCTATTTTTCTTCTATGAAACGTGTTGTGTATTGTAAAGTCTGAGTGAACTAAATCATATACAACGTGCTCGTTTCAGTATTCTGAACCAAGCGTTTCCCCACAAGCAGGGAATAGGAGATGAAGTGGATCCGTTATTACATAAATTCATACGAGTCAGGAAACTGGATACATGTTATGTGGGCCGATCGCTTTCCTTACACTAATTTCTTTCGAAAGTTCCTTGACATCTTTGAGTCCTCCACCTAGGTTTATTAGCCACTCTTTACACAGCTCCTGGAACTGAGAGCATTTCTTTCCCCCGTCTCAGAAATCTGTATATTCTCAGTGAACGAGCCGGCCAGCGGCCCTGTTATGTGTAGGGTACCTGAAGCACCTGTTCCATTTGATGTGGTTAATGATGGCATTGTCTCAGTCTTGCTGATTCCCTCGCTCTCTGTTCACGTGTAAACCTCGGAGATATGTTCTAACCTCAGGCCAGCCCTCACAGCTTCTGCTCTGTTTCTGACTTCTATCTGTCTATATCTCGTACTTGTAGTTACTATGTGATCAATGACTGTACAGTCACAGTCTATAGGCTTAGGGTGTACTGTGCTGATCGGCTGATTCCCACCTCATACCCGCACTTTAGGCTTCTTGCTGACTGCCAGATAGCATTCATATCCAGTTTTAAGCAGATTCTTAAGTGCTTCCCCATCTGCTTGGACATACATTACTCTAGAAGGAAGGGTTAAGCTGGCTTCCCTTTGTAGAGTGACGACGCCACCAGTAATGCGCTACATTTCCCTACTTATAAACGAAGAGATCAAAGTCTCTAGCTTGTTTAGTTCTTACTTGAGATGAAGTTAATTACAAAGACCGTTTATCTGTCGTGGACCTGTGGTCCAAGATGAGCCTGGTATGAGAGGGTAAACAAAGAAAAAAGTGGTTTGTGTCATCAACCACACGAAATGGTTATAGCATGAAATGGAACCATCTCTGCCGTACACAATACAAGGGGATGTCAAAACTTTATGGTTTGACGAATGGTGCAGACTCCGGTTAAATGTCCACTGGTTTCTGATGACTAGTGAATCAAAGATAAAGATACATACGTACAATCTAAGGCAGTACCCTATCACTAATCATTCTAATATTTTGTCTACCTCCTCTTTATCATTCAGTCCCTGAGTAAGAGGATTCCCAACATTTGAGGGAACTTGAGGCGCTTTTCCAAATATACTTTTCCGGGACGTGAACAGTTGTACTTACGTGATGATCAGTTAGGCTCAGCTTTCTACTACCCTCGTTTATCGGCAATAATGGTAATTACAAGAAGTTATTAACACAATTAAATGGTGACCTCCCACTCTCAAGGTAGGAGAAAATGGGGGATACAATAATATTTTCCATCGCCAACACCACTCAACCAGGACATAGAGTTAGAAAGTTATGTCCATAGTGGGCTGACCCATCACACGGAGGAGATAACGCGATGAAAGTGGGACAGGAACGAGAATCACAGGCTAACCTAACTAGAGTTTCTCGAGAGCCTCTGTAAGGTCGGGAACTGACACTCGCCATAGAGGATCAGGAGCTAAGCGTTCCTCGACTGCCAAAGAGAATCAGGCGTTGACCTAATCAGCGTTTCTCAAGTGGCACAGATGGGGTCAGGGGCTGACCTAATCACTATCTACCGAGTGCCACATACTTTACAATCTATTACATGCCGACTGGACACCGCGTTAGAACTGTTCAATGATCGCAGAGGGATTTGCCTAGATGAGTTCCTGCTCTAAATGTGTGTTAAGTCATTGGCTGGGCAGGGGAGTTCGCTCGGGTGAGAAGGGAACTCTCCCTAGGGACCTGGAGTGAGGTTTACCTGATGGGATTTCATTAAGGACCCTAATGGTTGGTCACACGCAAATGAGGAGGGTCGTTAGAACGAACACAAGTTCAATACTCGAGTTGGCTGCGTATTACTGTGTGTTCGACTGGTTGCTCTGCTGTTCTAGTACTTCCTCTAAATCTTGTCTTCCTCCAGTCCACTGCTCAGAGGAGAGTCGGGCAGCCTGATACGTCCCGTCTGTATCTTGAAAGCCTGTTTGTGCCACAAGGCTTCACTCGACCTGACCCTTGCAGCAGTGGAAGGATGATTACCTGTGAACACCCTAGAACCGAGTCTATCATGGAGATGGCGGCTATGCTACACGACTATATATATATATATATTTTTTTTTTTTTTTTTTTTTTTTTTTTTTTTTTTTTTTTTTTAATTTTCCAAAAGAGGGAACAGAGAATTGCGCCAGGTGAGGGTATTCCCTCAAAGGCCCAGTCCTCTGTTCTTAACGCTACCTCGCTAATGCGGGAAATGGCGAATAGTTTGAAAGAATATATATATATATATATATATATATATATATATATATATATATATATATATTTATTTATTTATTCGATGTTCTCCATGCAGCGAGATAGCTCCAGGAATAGACGAAGAAAAGGTCTCATCTGTTCACATCTACTCCTCAGTCGTTATGTACAATGCACCGTAACCAGAGCCCACTATCTACAACCAAGCCACACAAACCTTTCCGTGGTCTTCCCTGACTGCTTCATATGCTCTAGTCCAGCTCAATGGCACCACGTCGCCACCTCTGTAATACATTAACCCAAATAAGAATGGCATCTTTCGGTAGACCCTTTACCATCACGGCCACTCTCATTATGGTTAACACTATGGGGAAAAAAGACAACGGGGCGTAATGAGTTTTTGCCACAAGGGGAGGATGAGCCGCGTAAGAGTGCCAAGAGAAGGTCGAGGTTAGCAGAATGACTCCAGCAAGACCAGTATGCTGGTGTGAGCATCTGGAGGAGAGGAGGTTAAGGCCAAGGAGAATAAAGAACGTTCAGCAGTGGAAAATACGCCTCGCTGCTTAAAACTTCAGCCTCAATCGCCCACATTAGAACCCCGAAGTTAGCCGTTAAGCCTTTTTACTTAACAGGAGTCTTAGGACCTTGATTGGTGGTGCTGGCACTGAAGTACGTGCCGTTGTGGTAATGGTGTCAGGGGCTAATGTTAGTGGTGGTCACAGCTGAAATAGTGCTAGTGGCTATGACTGTGCTGGTAGTGGTGGTCGTGGTGATGGTGTTGGTGGTGGTGCAGTTGCTGGTTGGGGTGAGTGGTAGTGCTAACAGTCCTAAGATGTGGCGGTCGTCACACTACTGATAATCGCAATCAGGGATGATGTTGGTGGTGGTGGTAATACTGTTTTTTGGTGTGTTGGTAAGGCCAGTCAGTGGAAATGGATGTGGATGATGGTGGTGACACTTGTGGTGGTTGTGATAGTAAGGGTAGTGGGAGTGGAGGCGGGAGGTAGTGGTGGTGTTGAAGATAAACATCCGTTGATATACTACGACGTTTCTCATTATAACAGCGATGTTGGCGAAAGAAGTAGCGATAGGGCTGGTAACATCAATCATCGTTGGAGGTGACGTCGCTGTTGGTGTCGACTGTGACGATGCAGACGATGATTAATATGAGGAAACTGTTGATAGAGATAGCCAGGACGTGTCGACAGCTGGTAATAATAAGAGAAACAAAGATCAAAAGGAAAGTATCAGTGTTAACAGACTGGACAACTTTGTGAGAGTACGGACACACTCGCTGTGGAACGTTCACAGCCTCGCTGAAGTTGCTGAGAACTGTGAGAAACAGATAGAGAACGTGAGAGGAAGGACAAGAAAAGAGGCTTACGGTAACTATTGCTGGAGATATGGATGAAGAATAGTATGATATATATATATATATATATATATATATATATATATTTTTATACTTTGTCGCTGTCTCCCGCGTTTGCGAGGTAGCGCAAGGAAACAGACGAAAGAAATGGCCCAACCCCCCCCATACACATGTATATACATACGTCCACACACGCAAATATACATACCTACACAGCTTTCCATGGTTTACCCCAGACGCTTCACATGCCTTGATTCAATCCACTGATAGCACGTCAACCCCGGTATACCACATCGCTCCAATTCACTCTATTCCTTGCCCTCCTTTCACCCTCCTGCATGTTCAGGCCCCGATCACACAAAATCTTTTTCACTCCATCTTTCCACCTCCAATTTGGTCTCCCTCTTCTCCTTGCTCCCTCCACCTCCGACACATATATCCTCTTGGTCAATCTTTCCTCACTCATCCTCTCCATGTGCCCAAACCACTTCAAAACACCCTCTTCTGCTCTCTCAACCACGCTCTTTTTATTTCCACATATCTCTCTTACCCTTACGTTACTCACTCGATCAAACCACCTCACACCACACATTGTCCTCAAACATCTCATTTCCAGCACATCCATCCTCCTGCGCACAACTCTATCCATAGCCCACGCCTCGCAACCATACAACATTGTTGGAACCACTATTCCTTCAAACATACCCATTTTTGCTTTCCGAGATAATGTTCTCGACTTCCACACATTCTTCAAGGCCCCCAGAATTTTTGCCCCCTCCCCCACCCTATGATCCACTTCCGCTTCCATGGTTCCATCCGCTGCCAGATCCACTCCCAGATATCTAAAACACTTCACTTCCTCCAGTTTTTCTCCATTCAAACTCACCTCCCAATTGACTTGACCCTCAACCCTACTGTACCTAATAACCTTGCTCTTATTCACATTTACTCTTAACTTTCTTCTTCCACACACTTTACCAAACTCAGTCACCAGCTTCTGCAGTTTCTCACATGAATATATATATATATATATATATATATATATATATATATATATATATATATATATATATATATATAATGTGGAAGGTATATATATATATATATATATATATATATATATATATATATATATATATATATATATATATATATAGAGGCATTTGGACGATTTTTGCAGGGAAAAAATGCAATTGAGTGGGAGAAGTATAAAAGAAAGAGACAGGAGGTCAAGAGAAAGGTGCAAGAGGTGAAAAAAAGGGCAAATGAGAGTTGGGGTGAGAGACTATCAGTAAATTTTAGGGAGAATAAAAAGATGTTCTGGAAGGAGGTAAATAGGGTGCGTAAGACAAGGGAGCAAATGGGAACTTCAGTGAAGGGCGTAAATGGGGAGGTGATAACAAGTAGCGGTGATGTGAGAAGGAGATGGAATGAGTATTTTGAAGGTTTGTTGAATGTGTCTGATGACAGAGTGGCAGATATAGGGTGTTTTGGTCGAGGTGGTGTGCAAAGTGAGAGGGTTAGGGAAAATGATTTGGTAAACAGAGAAGAGGTAGTAAAAGCTTTGCGGAAGATGAAAGCCGGCAAGGCAGCAGGTTTGGATGGTATTGCAGTGGAATTTATTAAAAAGGGGGGTGACTGTATTGTTGACTGGTTGGTAAGGTTATTTAATGTATGTATGACTCATGGTGAGGTGCCTGAGGATTGGCGGAATGCGTGCATAGTGCCATTGTACAAAGGCAAAGGGGATAAGAGTGAGTGCTCAAATTACAGAGGTATAAGTTTGTTGAGTATTCCTGGTAAATTATATGGGAGGGTATTGATTGAGAGGGTGAAGGCATGTACAGAGCATCAGATTGGGGAAGAGCAGTGCGGTTTCAGAAGTGGTAGAGGATGTGTGGATCAGGTGTTTGCTTTGAAGAATGTATGTGAGAAATACTTAGAAAAGCAAATGGATTTGTATGTAGCATTTATGGATCTGGAGAAGGCATATGATAGAGTTGATAGAGATGCTCTGTGGAAGGTATTAAGAATATATGGTGTGGGAGGCAAGTTGTTAGAAGCAGTGAAAAGTTTTTATCGAGGATGTAAGGCATGTGTACGTGTAGGAAGAGAGGAAAGTGATTGGTTCTCAGTGAATGTAGGTTTGCGGCAGGGGTGTGTGATGTCTCCATGGTTGTTTAATTTGTTTATGGATGGGGTTGTTAGGGAGGTAAATGCAAGAGTTTTGGAAAGAGGGGCAAGTATGAAGTCTGTTGGGGATGAGAGAGCTTGGGAAGTGAGTCAGTTGTTGTTCGCTGATGATACAGCGCTGGTGGCTGATTCATGTGAGAAACTGCAGAAGCTGGTGACTGAGTTTGGTAAAGTGTGTGGAAGAAGAAAGTTAAGAGTAAATGTGAATAAGAGCAAGGTTATTAGGTACAGTAGGGGTGAGGGTCAAGTCAATTGGGAGGTGAGTTTGAATGGAGAAAAACTGGAGGAAGTGAAGTGTTTTAGATATCTGGGAGTGGATCTGTCAGCGGATGGAACCATGGAAGCGGAAGTGGATCATAGGGTGGGGGAGGGGGCGAAAATTTTGGGAGCCTTGAAAAATGTGTGGAAGTCGAGAACATTATCTCGGAAAGCAAAAATGGGTATGTTTGAAGGAATAGTGGTTCCAACAATGTTGTATGGTTGCGAGGCGTGGGCTATGGATAGAGATGTGCGCAGGAGGATGGATGTGCTGGAAATGAGATGTTTGAGGACAATGTGTGGTGTGAGGTGGTTTGAGCGAGTGAGTAACGTAAGGGTAAGAGAGATGTGTGGAAATAAAAAGAGCGTGGTTGAGAGAGCAGAAGAGGGTGTTTTGAAATGGTTTGGGCACATGGAGAGAATGAGTGAGGAAAGATTGACCAAGAGGATATATGTGTCGGAGGTGGAGGGAACGAGGAGAAGAGGGAGACCAAATTGGAGGTGGAAAGATGGAGTGAAAAAGATTTTGTGTGATCGGGGCCTGAACATGCAGGAGGGTGAAAGGAGGGCAAGGAATAGAGTGAATTGGAGCGATGTGGTATACAGGGGTTGACGTGCTGTCAGTGGATTGAATCAAGGCATGTGAAGCGTCTGGGGTAAACCATGGAAAGCTGTGTAGGTATGTATATTTGCGTGTGTGGATGTATGTACATGTGTATGGGGGGGGGGGGGTTGGGCCATTTCTTTCGTCTGTTTCCTTGCGCTACCTCGCAAACGCGGGAGACAGCGACAAAGTATAAAAAAAAAAAAAAAAAAAAAAAAATATATATATATATATATATATATATATATCATGTGGAAGGTATTAAGAATATATGGGGTGGAAGGCAAGTTGTTAGAAGCAGTGAAAAGTTTTTATCGAGGATGTAAGGCATGTGTACGTGTAGAAAGAGAGGAAAGTGACTAGTTCTCAGTGAATGTAGGTTTGCGGCAGGGGTGTGTGATGTCTCCATGGTTGTTTAATTTGTTTATGGATGGGGTTGTTAGGGAGGTGAATGCAAGAGTTTTGGAAAGAGGGGCAAGTATGAAGTCTGTTGGGGATGAGAGAGCTTGGGAAGTGAGTCAGTTGTTGTTCGCTGATGATACAGCGCTGGTGGCTGATTCATGTGAGAAACTGCAGAAGCTGGTGACTGAGTTTGGTAAAGTGTGTGAAAGAAGAAAGTTAAGAGTAAATGTGAATAAGAGCAAGGTTATTAGGTACAGTAGGGTTGAGGGTCAAGTCAATTGGGAGGTGAGTTTGAATGGAGAAAAACTGGAGGAAGTAAAGTGTTTTAGATATCTGGGAGTGGATCTGGCAGCGGATGGAACCATGGAAGCGGAAGTGGATCATAGGCTGGGGGAGGGGGCGAAAATTCTGGGAGCCTTGAAGAATGTGTGGAAGTCGAGAACATTATCTAGGAAAGCAAAAATGGGTATGTTTGAAGGAATAGTGGTTCCAACAATGTTGTATGGTTGCGAGGCGTGGGCTATGGATAGAGTTGTGTGCAGGAGGATGGATGTGCTGGAAATGAGATGTTTGAGGACAATGTATGGTGTGAGGTGGTTTGATCGAGTCAGTAACGTAAGGGTAAGAGAGATGTGTGGAAATAAAAAGAGCGTGGTTGAGAGAGCAGAAGAGGGTGTTTTGAAATGGTTTGGGCACATGGAGAGAATGAGTGAGGAAAGATTGACTAAAAGGATATATGTGTCGGAGGTGGAGGGAACGAGGAGAAGTGGGAGACCAAATTGGAGGTGGAAAGATGGAGTGAAAAAGATTTTGAGTGATCGGGGCCTGATCATGCAGGAGGGTGAAAGGAGGGCAAGGAATAGAGTGAATTGGATCGATGTGGTATACCGGGGTTGACGTGCTGTCAGTGGATTGAATCAGGGCATGTGAAGCGTCTGGGGTAAACCATGGAAAGCTGTGTAGGTATGTATATTTGCGTGTGTGGACGTATGTATATACATGTGTATGGGGGTGGGTTGGGCCATTTCTTTCGCCTGTTTCCTTGCGCTACCTCGCAAACGCGGGAGACAGCGGCAAAAAAAAAAAGAAAAAAGAAAAAGAAAAAAAAAATATATATATATATATATATATATATATATATATATATATATATATATATATATATATATATATATATATATGTATGTATAGGGGAAGCAACATGCGACGTATCAGATGAACAGAGAGAGATGCCAGGCGAGGATGTGTCATACACACAGGTAACGAGCGATGAGAAACACAGGTGAGTCACGGCAGACATTCCTGATGATACGTAGCTCGGGTGAGGACCGGTGAAACACAAGTGGGGAGCAGTGAGACACATTTGTGAAGTAGAGAAACACTAATACGTACAAGTGAGGAGTGGCAGAATACATAGACAGGGTCAACTCCTCGACTTGATGAAAAACTTCCTCCATTTAATTTTCGTGTTTTCCCCAAGATAATTAGAACAGTTTGTCCGTCAGATTATAATTAATTCTCCACGCTGGGTGGAGGGATAAGGAAGAGGTTGGCGCAGGGGGAGGCGACGGATGGAGGAGGAAAGAAATGATTATGAAAATGCCTGGGAAATAGAGGTAGTAAAACACAGAAAAACAGTCGTCGTTGATGACCTATGGAGAAGAAAGGGAACCGATACCATCGCAGAGAATTTCTGAACTTATGATTACATAATTTTATTTACAAATACACGAAGCTAAGCGGATGAACCAGATATGATCTGAAAGGAAAAATATATTTCAACATGGGTTTAATGAAATTTTCTTAAGCAACTAATTAAAAGTTATAATAGGATGGGAGAGCAGGAGAGGTGGGGAGGGCAAGTCGTCACAGATGAAGCAAGAAGTCTGGCCATCAGGTTGAGAGGAAGGCACTTTGGGGGGGACGGTAGAAACAAGGGGAGCAAGGGAAGGGAGGGAGGAGGAAGTGAGTGTAAAGGCTAAGGAGGTCAGATGAAGAAGTGGTGGGATGTACAGCAGTGGTATGCAGTCACAGTGAAACGTAGCCGAGGGAAGAAATGGAGGCATGAAGAAGGACAAGAAGAAAAAAGTATAGTTCCATTGTAGACACTGGTAAAAGACAACACGATAGTGGAAGACAAGGTCGGGAAGGTAACAAGCGAGAGAGGCGGAGGACGGTGTATAGAGAACATAACCGAACAAAGACAACGTGATGCCATTAGAGGAAAGTATCCGACAGAACATGCGGATATACGGACGGGCACAGCCGAAGAGTAATGGATGCATAAGCAAGAACAAAAGACGTCGACGTATTAAAACCGGATCGCTGCTGTTGAAGCAGAATTTCATCAACATTCACGAGAAGTGGCTCATCTCAGGGGATTGTCTGTACAGCTCGGAGGTAATCTCCACTTCAGTCAGGTTGCCTCAGCATGTCCCATCTAAAGACACTGACAGAACACATCAAATCTTCGACGTATGTCAACACCAGGTCTAGGCCATTCTCTCTTCCGGGTATGGTCGGTTACCTGTTGACTCGAAGCAAATCTCTCATTAAGATGGAGGAAGTCCCTTATACATATATGACAGCTCATCTGTTCCTCAGAACTTCCTCAGATTTGACATACACAGTTTCCGGCTGACTCCCAGCCTAACTGATGAAAGTTGAAATCTTACGGAGGAAGAATATTTGGGATGATATTTCCCAGGCTACCGATGCATGACTGCATTTCCGCTGGTTGTTATGTGTGTTTATCTGTGGTATTGTATTCTGTGGCTGTACATCAAAACAACTTTGGCTTTCAGCTTTAATATGAGCAACTAGTTTACAAGTCGTTTGAGGATAACAGTTCACTGCAGATAAGAGCGACATTTTATAACTGACCAAGCTCACTGTGCAGCCTTTGTCCCGCTCAAGTATTATCCTTTTGGTATCCATATATATATATGAATATATATATATATATATATATATATATATATATATATATATATATATATATATATATATATATATATATCAGACTTTCTGCAAATGGTAAGCAATTTGCTGCAAAACTAGTTTATGTCAATGTTTGCATGGATTTATTCATACATAAAGAAATACCTTAACAAATACTAATATACACGATATCACGCGGTCACCTGCAAACAAATGTACACATCCAAGCAAGCGCAGACATCAGATCAGCACATACATTTGCCCACAATGACACAAACTCCCGTCAAAATGGCCTTCAGTTTCACGGAGAGAGCGAGAGGCTTTAGGATGTTGCGGACGACGTACATTCGACCAAAGCTGGAGTACGCCGATGCAGTCTGGACGTCACCTGAAGGATCTCACAAGAGCTGCAGGAATGGATCCTAAGGGACGTGACAGGAATGGTACCAGAATGAAGTGGGGTAATTAAGAAGAGCGATGGGAAGCCTTTAATCTGCCCACTTTAGAAGAAAAAAGGATAAGGAGAGACATAATAACCACACATCGGTTCCATGGAGGTGACAAAGAGAATAACGCACAACAGCTCTTGGAAGTCGAAAGAGAATTGGAACAAGAGAAAGAGAATCATATAAAAAAGAAATCAGAACAAGAAAGAAAGAGAACAAGAACAAGAGGATAAGAACAAAAGAGAGAAAGAAGTAGAGCAAGAGTAAAAGAAAATCCAAAAAAAGATAAAGATTCAGACCTAGAGGAAAAAAGTATCAGGAGAAAAGAAAAAGTATCAGAACGAGATAAAAATTACCAGAACAAGAGATAATCAGAACAAAGCAAAATAGAAATTTAGGGGATAAAATTGTGCAGAGGGACGCGATGAAGCGAAGGGAAGAGAAAGTAAATGCTAACAGCAGTGGTGGAGTAGAACCTTGCAGTGTGTAATACCTCTTGGTACAGCTTTAGTCAACACCCGTTCTTCAACCCATCAGATACTGTACACATAAAAGGGTTTCAGAACACAAGACCTCATGCCCATGAACTCTGTTCCCCAGACCTCGAAAACTTTATGAGGTGTAGAGCTCTGTTAGCAATAAGTCTGGCAATAAGTTAGCAATAAGTCTCATATCCAATCACCCAATCATGGAACGTTATGTACAAAAGTATTTAGAAGTATTCTAGCACAATGAACCTTAACCCCCAATGCCCCACAAAACATTCAGACGCACAACTCTTGAGTGTGATATATATGGTATAACTTGGTCAATATTGATTCACTCAAGTTTTCAAGTACACTAATATTAGTAGCATTTGATTACACATGGCCTTCACCCTCTGACCCACAAAAACTAAACGTGTTGGAATTTGTAGGTCTTATGCGTGGCGGCACAAGAGCGGTATAAATACATTCATCTAATCATGGGATATTGTGTGCAAAAGCATCTTCCAACATTTTAGTTCACTTGATTTTGAAATATTGACATCCGACCCCAGGCGTCCAAATAAGACTAAGAGCAGAGCTTTGTACTCGTGACCTTGACCTTTGAACACTCGATGTTCAAATCGTAACCAGACGTAGAACTCTCTATGTTACATAAGCAATATAAGTTTTGTCCAAACTCACTGACCGAGTCTTCAGATATTGGGCATTAAGGACCTTATGACCTTGACTTTTGACCTGGTACGTGTATCGCAGCATCTGCAATACACGTCTGCTCCACGTACAATCACCCAGTCACAAGAGATCGAATATACAAGACCAGCATCCATGGGCAAGGCTAAATTAACTGGCCCCTCCTGCTGTGCAGGGCAGGGCATCACATCAGGTTGAAGGAACCATCTGTTTTGATGAAGGAAGTGCCACTAGGATGATCTCATAAGAGAATCATGTTGGCTTTCAAGTCGAGCTTTTATGTGTTCCAATTCCCAAGAGGCTATATCTTGCCAGCTGTACGTCCACACACACACACACACACACACACACACACAGACACACACACACACACACACACACACACACACACACACACACACAAATCCACGTGGGTACGGATTTTCGTGGGATATCTATGTTTGGTGAGGATCGTGGGGTATCCGTCACTCCAGGATTTATGTACGAGAAAACCGGTATTATGTTGGATGTCCTTTTGTGACCACCTGGAACTTGATCTTCATTCCCTCTGTCGCCTCACTTGGAACTCGATCCTGAGATCTTTGTTTCGTTCCTCACTGCGCTGCCACATCACCGTAAGAGGTGGGTTAGCGGGAGTGCTATAAACATACTGGTGAGAGTGGTGTGATTATTCTTGTGAGAGTGGCGTCATTATACTAGTGAGAGCTGTGTGAGCATACTGGCGAGTGCCTTGAATGTAGTGGAGATAGTGGCTTGATTATGCTGGTGAGCGATGCGGTTATGAGGGTGCATGGCTGGATCATGCTGGTAGGGGATGTGACTACGTCTTCCATCAGTGGCTTTGCCCAGGGGTGGCAGTCATCGTGCGGGCATCACAGACCAAGCCAGTGATTCATTACTTTTCAGCTGATGCCACACGTCCACGGACCTTACAAGAAGGGGAGGTCTTGCATGTAAGAGTAGTTTTCTTCTTTCTCTCACTTATGAAGGCTACGCGAACCAGCCCAGAGCGCAGATGATCATTTACTGCAACCTCTGTGGTGCTGACTGCTGGTTGATCAGTCACGTGTCTAGGCAGAGTACCTCCGGTCTCTGAAGCCTACGCAGGCCGTCCGCCTCAGATCTTAGATGATGGTAATTTACCGCAGACTTCAAGGATCATGCCAAATGTTCACCTGCGGCCGACTGCCTTCAGCATTGGGAGGCGACATTTCTTGTGACTATTTCTTCACACCACCGCGCACTGGAGATGGTGTCGCCTAACTCTATCTTCAAAGCCAGTACCAGACGTCTCCTTGATGTCAAGGCTGCCTCTGCTTCCGGATAGCAGAAGGCGTCTTCCCGAACCTTATCACCCACTACGCGCCATAGCAACAGCCCATGAGGCAGTCAGTCACTTTCTCCAACCCTTAGGGAATGTTTTAGATTGTGATCAATCACATCATAGCCTCATGGAGGGCATGTGGGGTTGTATTTCAAGTCACCCTTCTGTCTAAGATGAACCAAGAATGACGTCTTTTAAGCTACAGCCAGTGCTACCGATTCGTTGAAAGTCCCCATCATATATCAGGAATGATGGGGGTAAGGATGTTATAGGCAATATGTAAGAGAGGCCACATTCTTCCGTTCAAAGCAACATATTCTAAACGTTATTCATTTGCATGCCTGTTGGAAAGTCAAAAGTATTTTTCTACAGCCTTCAGGATACTCTTGTAAAAAAGAAAAAAAAAATAAAAGGTCGAATGGTAAAAGGGAGCTTTGAATATCATTCGTGTGAAGTTTAGAGATCCAAACATCAAGCTCCTTATAATGAGGGCACAGACCATTAAGCTAAAATCTCGTTCTAACAGTTAGATGTCCTCAGAGCCTTATGATCAGATATAGGAAGGTCCTAACAATACAACATGGACTTCTTTCGAAACCTTCAAAGTATTTATGAAATAAAACGAATTACACTGCACACGTCACTCACAAGCAGTCTGAACACAGGATCACGGCCTTTATAAGTCTCCTTACAAGAAATTTATAGAAAAATCATTGGGTTAGTGACGTTCGTCTTAAGTTAACAGGCGATGAATTGAAGTATAATTATGAAAATTCATCATATACACCAAAAATCACTCCCCCAATCTTTTGAAATTGATCTTAGAATTGCTTTGAAATTTAATCTGGATGAATCTTAAGGCTCGTTGAATTCTTCAAAGGGAACACTTTATTGAGTTCCAGTATAATGTAAATTAAGAAGCTCTTTTACGTCAATGATTTCCCTTTTTTTTCTGGCAGGAAAGGTATCTACACACACACACATACACACACACAGACATATATACATATATATATATATATATATATATATATACATATATATATATATATATATATATATATATATATATATATATATATATATATATATACATATCTTTTTTTCTTTCATACTATTTGCCATTTCCCGCATTAGCGAGGTGGCGTTAAGAACAGAGGACAGGGCCTTTGAGGAAATATCCTCACCAGGCCCCCTTCTGTTCCTTCCTTTGGAAAAAAAAACAAAAAAAACAAAAGGGGAGGATTTCCAGCCACCCGCTCCCTCCCCTTTTAGTCGCCTTCTACTTGTGGCATAAGAAGCGTGGGAGGTGGGTTGATTAGAAAGGGTAGTGAGTGGTGGGATGAAGAAGTAAGATTATTAGCGAAAGAGAAGAGAGAGGCATTTGGACGATTTTTGCAGGGAAAAAATGCAAATGAGTGGGAGATGTATAAAAGAAAGAGACAGGAGGTCAAGAGAAAGGTGCAAGAGGTGAAAAAGAGGGCAAATGAGAGTTGGGGTAAGAGAGTATCATTAAATTTTAGGGAGAATAAAAAGGTTCTGGAAGGAGGTAAATAAAGTGCGTAAGACAAGGGAGCAAATGGGAACTTCAGTGAAGGGGGCTAATGGGGAGGTGATAACAAGTAGTGGTGATGTGAGAAGGAGATGGAGTGAGTATTTTGAAGGTTTGTTGAATGTGTTTGATGATAGAGTGGCAGATAGAGGGTGTTTTGGTCGAGGTGGTGTGCAACGTGAGAGGGTTAGGGAAAATGATTTGGTAAACAGAGGAGGTAGTAAAAGCTTTGCGGAAGATGAAAGCCGGCAAGGCAGCAGGTTTGGATGGTATTGCAGTGGAATTTATTAAAAAAGGGGGTGACTGTATTGTTGACTGGTTGGTAAGGTTATTTAATGTATGTATGATTCATGGTGAGGTGCCTGAGGATTGGCGGAATGCGTGCATAGTGCCATTGTACACATGCAAAGGGGATAAGAGTGAGTGCTCAAATTACAGAGGTATAAGTTTGTTGAGTATTCCTGGTAAATTATATGGGAGGGTATTGATTGAGAGGGCGAAGGTATGTACAGAGCATCAGATTGGGGAAGAGCAGTGTGGTTTCAGAAGTGGTAGAGGATGTGTGGATCAGGTGTTTGCTTTGAAGAATGTATGTGAGAAATACTTAGAAAAGCAAATGGATTTGCATGTAGCATTTATGGATATGGAGAAGGCATATGATAGAGTTGATAGAGATGCTCTGTGGAAGGTACTAAGAATATATGGTGTGGGAGGCAAGTTGTTAGAAGCAGTGAAAAGTTTTTATCGAGGATGTAAGGCATGTGTACGTGTAGGAAGAGAGGAAAGTGATTGGTTCTCAGTAAATGTAGGTTTGCGGCAGGGGTGTGTGATGTCTTCATGGTTGTTTAATTTGCTTATGGATGGGGTTGCTAGGGAGGTGAATGCTAGAGTTTTGGAAAGAGGGGCAAGTATGCAGTCTGTTTTGGATGAGAGAGCTTGGGAAGTGAGTCAGTTGTTGTTCGCTGATGATACAGCGCTGGTGGCTGATTCATGTGAGAAACTGTAGAAGCTGGTGACTGAGTTTGGTAAAGTGTGTGAAAGAAGAAAGTTAAGAGTAAATGTGAATAAGAGCAAGGTTATTAGGTACAGTAGGGTTGAAGGTCAAGTCAACTGGGAGGTAAGTTTGAATGGAGAAAAACTGGA